>NC_057801.1:388092797-388168660 GCF_018294505.1 Triticum aestivum
ATGCAAGCATGTTCCTTATTATTTGGTAGACCATGGCAATTTGATAAAAGTTCTATACACCATGGTATAAATAATCACTATACTCTTGTTCATAAGGATAAAAATATTACTTTGCTTCCTATGACTCCTGATTCCATTTTGAAAGATGATATTAATAGAGCTAATAAAGCAAAACAGGAGCAGAATAAGAGTGAAAATCAGATTGTGGCAAAAGAATTTGAGCAACAAATGAAGCCTAATAATAAACCATCTAGTGTTGCTTCTGAAATTAAATTGAAAAGTGCATGTTTATTTGCCACCAAATCTGATATTGATGAGCTAGATTTCAGCAAATCTGTTTGCTATGCTTTTGTGTGCAAAGAGGGATTATTTTCATTCGAGGACGTGCCTTCCTCTTTGCCTCCTGCTGTCACTAACATTTTGCAGGAGTTCACTGACGTCTTTCCACAAGACGTGCCACCGGGATTACCGCCTATTCGAGGGATTGAGTACCAGATTAACTTAATTCCCAGTGCTTCACTACCAAACCGTGCGCCATACCGTACCAATCTAGAGGAGACGAAGGAGATTATGCGTCAAGTACAAGAGCTTCTCGACAAAGGTTATATACGCGAATCCCTTAGTCCTTGTGCTGTTCCTATTATTCTAGTGCCGAAAAAGGATGGTACACCGCGTATGTGTGTTGATTGTAGAGGCATTAATAATATTACTATTCGTTATCGTCATCCTATTCCTAGGCTAGATGATATGCTTGATGAATTGAGTGGCTCTACAATATTCTCCAAAGTTGATTTGCGTAGTGGATACCATCAAATTCGTATGAAATTGGGGGATGAATGGAAAAAAGCATTTAAAACTAAGTTTGGATTATACGAGTGGTTAGTCATGCCTTTTGGGTTAACTAATGCACCTAGTACTTTCATGAGATTAATGAACGAAGTTTTACGTGCTTTCATTGGACGATTTGTGGTAGTTTACTCTGATGACATATTGATTTATAGCAGATCTTTGGAGGAACATTTGGAACATTTACCTGCTGTTTTTATTGCTCTACGTGATGCACGTTTGTTTGGTAACCTTGGGAAATGCACCTTTTTCACCGACCGAGTGTCTTTTCTTGGCTATGTTGTTACTCCACAGGGAATGGAAGTTGATAAAGCCAAGACTGAAGCTATTGAGAGTTGGCCGCAGCCCAAAACGGTCACACAAGTGAGGAGTTTTCTTGGCCTTGCTAGATTCTATAGGCGTTTTGTGAGAGATTTCAGCACCATTGCTGCACCTCTCAATGAGCTTACAAAGAAGGATGTGCCTTTTGTTTGGGGTACCGCACAGGAAGAAGCCTTCACGGTGTTGAAAGATAAGTTGACACATGCTTCTTTACTCCAACTTCCTGATTTTAGTAAGACATTTGAGCTTGAATGTGATGCTAGTGGAATTGGATTAGGAGGTGTATTATTACAAGATGGCAAACCTGTTGCATACTTTTCTGAAAAATTGAGTGGGCCTAGTCTGAATTATTATACTTATGATAAAGAATTATATGCTCTTGTTCGGACTTTAGAAACATGGCACCATTATTTATGGCCCAAAGAATTTGTTATACATTCTGATCATGAATCTTTGAAACATATTAAAAGTCAAGCTAAACTGACTCATAGACATGCTAAATGGGTTGAATTCATTGAGACTTTCCCTTATGTCATTAAACACAAGAAGGGTAAAGAAAATGTTATTGTTGATGCATTGTCTCGTCGCTATACTATGCTTTCACAACTTGACTTCAAAATATTTGGTTTGGAGACCATCAAAGATCAATATGTGCATGATGCTGATTTTAAAGATGTATTGCAGAATTGTAAAGAAGGAAGAACATGGAACAAGTTCGTTGTTAATGCTGGATTTGTGTTCTGTGCTAACAAGCTATGCTTTCCAGCTAGCTCCATTCATCTTTTGTTGTTGCAGGAGGCGCATGGAGGAGGACTAATGGGACACTTTGGTGTGAAGAAGACGGAGGGCTTACTTGCTACACATTTCTTTTGGCCAAAGATGAGACGGGATGTTGAGTGTTTTGTTGCTCGCTGCACTACATGTCAAAAAGCTAAGTCATGACTCAATCCTCATGGTTTATATATGCCTTTGCCTGTACCTAGTGTTCCTTGGGAGGATATATCTATGTACTTTGTTTTGGGTTTACCTCGAACAAAGAAGGGAAGGGATAGCATATTTGTTGTCGTGGATAGATTCTCGAAAATGGCACACTTTATACCATGTCATAAAAGCGATGATGCTGTTAATGTTGCTGAGTTGTTCTTCCGTGAAATTATTCGCTTGCATGGTGTGCCAAATACTATTGTTTCAGATCGTGATACTAAATTTCTTAGCCACTTTTGGAGATGTTTATGGGCTAAGTTGGGGACTAAACTGCTTTTTAGTACTACTTGTCACCCCACTGATGGACAAACTGAAGTAGTCAATAGAACATTGTCTACTATGCTTAGGGCTGTTTTGAAGAATAATAAGAAAATGTGGGAAGAATGCTTGCCTCATATTGAATTTGCTTATAATCGTTCATTGCATTCTACTACTAAGATGTGGCCTTTTGAAATTGTGTATGGTTTCCTACCTCGTGCACCTATTGATTTGTTGCCTCTTCCATCTTCGGAGAAGGTTAATTTTGATGCTAAACAACATGCTGAATTGATTTTGAAAATACATGAGTTAACTAAGGAAAACATTGAGCGTATGAATGCTAAATATAAACTTGCTGGAGATAAAGGTAGAAAACATGTTGTGTTTTCACCTGGAGATCTTGTTTGGTTACATTTGCGTAAGGATAGATTTCCTGATTGGCGCAAATCAAAGCTAATGCCACGTGCAGATGGTCCTTTCAAGGTGTTAGAGAAAATAAATGATAATGCATATAAACTTGAGCTGCCTGCAGATTTTGGGGTTAGTCCCACTTTCAATATTGCAGATTTGAAGCCTTATTTGGGTGAGGAAGATGAGCTTCCGTCGAGGACGACTTCATTTCAGGAAGGGGAGGATGATGAGGACATCAATACCATTGTTACACCCACAGCCTCTGCTGCTATACATACTGGACCAATTACTAGAGCTCGCGCCCGCCAATTAAATTAGTAGGTACTTTCGTTTCTTGGTAATGATTCTAATGTTCATGAGAATATGATGCTGCCTAAATTGGATACATTTGTTTTGCTTACAAATGAAGGGCCTAGCTTGGAGAAGGATGAATATTGGAGCAAGAACAAGCATGGAGATGATGGCATGCGCAAGGGGAACAAGAACGGAGTTACAAGTGATGATTTCAGGACGTTGAAGCCACCATAATGAGTGCATGAAGCCTTGGACGAAATATACAAGATGCTACTTCGTAACTTTCGTCCAGAGGCTATTCTAGGTGCTGCGTCACCTTATTATTGGGCCAGGCCCATGTATTTTCGAAATACTTGAGTATAGGCTGTTTTTAGAGTCCGTATGTGTGGGGAAACAAGAGATAAGGTTAGTTTCGGACCCCTTCCCCAAGGGCCACGAAATCCCCGCCCCCCCTCTTCCTCCATATATACATCCCTCAGGGTGTCATTTAGACTTTGGGTTTTGTTTAGATTAAAAGTTTGCCATAGCTGCAACTTCGCGTACTTCGTTTGTGTTCAACGACCACACAAAGGCGTCACAGAACCCCACCTTGATCAATAAAGCTTTCATCTTATATTCACAATATCCAGAATTGCAATCTCAGTTTCTTGCTCGTTCTTCGATTGCTCGCAGGAAACAGACTCTCGTGGTTAGGTTGATCGTGCTCCAGCGTGGTCAATAACCTCTCGGAGTTGGTTTAGCGATTGCTAATGCGCGACGTCCTCGCACGTTCGTAGTCAGATCGTCAAAGTCGACATCCACCAAAGCGATATCCATCATCTCATTGAAAGACGAGACACCTTTGCCTCTATCAGCCTGGTACGGCCCGGCATCAACACCAACACCGCAAGACCCTTGCGAGGGGCCAAGCCTCGCGAGACGGACGACGCCAAGACCCCCAAGGAAATCGGCCTCCTCAGGATGGCTCCTGAGGGGTGGAGAGTTCTATGCAGGTTGCCTCGCGAGGCTCAGCTGAGGTGAGCCATAACGACCAAGGCTAGGCGGGCGCCGGGTGGACGTAGAGCACGGGTTTCCTCTTCGGTGCAAGGGAAGCAGAGCGCAGGTGCAGAGTCCCGAGGAATCAGCCAAAGCCATTCTGGTGCAACGAGACCAAGACCGCCAGGACGGCAGGACGGAGGTCATCAACGAGCCCACCGCAGCGTCACGGCCAGAGGCTTTTCGCAGGTGAAGACTACTTTTGTCAGGATAGACTGTACTACTTGTCCCCTTTCAAATTTGGCCGTTGTGGGATCCCTTCCCGCTCATATTTGGGAAGAGGACCGAGGCCACTATAAATAGGACTAGCCACCTCCATAGAAGGGTGACGGAAAACCAGAACAAGTAGAGCTAGCATACACCACACCAGCTCAAGAACACCTCACCTCCTGAGGCTTGTTCATCCACTGTACTAGTTCATCCTTAGCCCTTCAAGGCAATCCACCACACCACACTGGACTAGGGCATTACACCACAACGGTGACCCGAACTGTTGTGTCTCTTTGTCCTTTTGAGCTCAACGCGCTAGGCTTAGGAGGATCGCGAGTAGGCAGGCTGGGTAGGTTGAGATCTCCGCACGCACCCTAGATTTCGGACCTCTCAAGGGTTTGCGGATCCCTTAATCCAACATTTGGCGTGCCAGGTAGGGGTGCGTCGGATCTTCTCTTCCGTCGACCAGTCCTCCGCTACTCCACCGATGCCATGAATGACACCCCGAGGGCACACGTCGAGCACTGGGTCGTCCAGACCTCCTCGTCAGCACCCACCGGTGAGGAAGACCTCCACTCTGCCCTGCTCACGGCCCGCATTCCGCCGGGGGCGACCGTCCGCGGAGGGGTGCGGCGCAACCTTCTCCACTGGCGCCGCGCTGCAGCCGCGTTGCCGTGCGATATGCGAACTATGCTGCAGCAACCACTCCGCACTCGCGTAGGGAACAAGCAAACATGCGGGCAGCGGTCATCATGGCCCGAGAGCTCCTGCGGTGCATGCTGCTGGAGAGCGGCCGCGATGCCCTGCTAGAACGGGTCGCCGAGCTGCTGGATGCAGCATGCTGGGGGGAAGCATCGTTCAGCACCCTGCCCACGTCGCAAGCAGTGGTGGGGGCGCGCGCTCATCCCTGACACACCCACGCGCCCCCTCCCAGGGGCTCTAGAGAGCCTCTCGACACCGACCAGCCCCACGGAGCAGCCCGCGCCACCCCGAACGTGCCCCCTCGGCGCGGGGCTGCTCCAGGCAACATCACCAGGGGCCGCGCTGGAGTGCCGGTCCCTGGCCAACAGGACCAGAGGGTGGCTAAAGAAGGCGGGAACGTGAGGGAGCCGGGCGGCGCTTCTGGCGCGAACAACCTGGAAGCCTACGTCCCGTCGCAATGGATCCAAGGCACACGCGGGAAGAGGGCCCCAGCCGATCCCCCACGCCAGGCTGGGCGCTGGATATACATGACGCCGAGCTCCCCTTCGAGCCGCCACCATGCCTCGCCAACGTCACCAACGGCGACAGCCTCTGGGTATAGCTAACACCGCAGGAGCATGCTTACGCTGACCATGGATCGCAGGTGAACCAGGGTGCAGCTGCCACCAGGACTCTCAGGACGACGGATCCTCCGCGGGAGAGCGAAGGACGTTGGGAGCAACATGGGGGAAATCCGGCGGCAGGGCCCTCCTCACGTCGCACGAAGCAAGGCCCTGCCTGGAGGTAGGTTCCCCGCCGGGGAAGGCGCCGGGGAGCCCTTCTCACCGGTGGGGGCCTACGGTCGCCGAGGACGCCGCCAGCGTCCCCCTGGCCCCTTGGTATTGTCCTGGTTTCCCGTCTCCCCAACGGTGGTCAGGGGTGGCGCACGACGGGGTCCTCATCGGGCGACTTGAAGCAAGGCTCCGGCCTGTGAAGGTCTTCGCTCATGACACTCTCACATAATAATGAGTGGGGTTGTACACGCCCCAGAGTCTCCTGAGTGCCGCCCTGGGGCCTCACGGGGGCTCCCGCCCACGTCCTAGTGGAAGCACCATGCTCCGCTTTGGCCGTCGACATTGTCCCCAATGATTATACACAGCCAGTGGAAGCACTTAGCTCCGCGTTGGTGAGAAGACCGAAGACTAGCTAGACGCCGGACGCGTCCATCTGCTTTTTGCCTCCTTTTTGTACTTGCTTGCCGGCTTTTTGTAGTAGTTTGTTTTTCATGCGTTTATAAAAATGGGGGGAGTTTTCTCGTTCGTGTCGCTCTCTTGCCTTCAATTCTTGCGTTCTTTCTAGAGCTCGTGACTGCTACCCTGCCCTCAAGCGCCTTGCAAGCGGGGGATGGGTACGGTGTACGCGCTGGTGCCGATCGCCCCCCCAGGGGGCTCGAGGGTGCGGCCACCTCACGCGTCCACCTCGTCACGATCTGGCAGTGGGCTTCTCACGAGGCACTCTTCGGCAGGCCGGCAGACCCCTTGAGAGGCACAGAACCCCGTGAGCCCGCAGCAGGCTCGCCTCAGGAGAAGGGGCTCGGCCGCGACGCCAGGCCCCACTCAAGACCCCCAAAACCCAAGATAAGTCATAGACAGCTACCTTGATTAGAGACTGCAACCCTGCGGGGCCCCACTCCGGGTGTTACTTCAAAAGTATTTAGCAATCTCGCACATCATAAGGGGCACCCCCTTTTCAAAATGCTCTCACAAGAATGCATTCAAGTGTCTGTCATACATGTTAAAGCAAAAGAAACGCGGGCCTAGCTAGACGCGCCTTCTTCATCGCTCCCATCTGTGCTGCGTGTGTCGTAGCTGCCATCCTCCTCGTCATCAGCACCCGCGCCAGCTTCTTCGGCCGCGAGCACATCCGTGTCATCCTCAGGAGTCAGCTCCTTCACCAGGGCGTCCACATGGCCATCCACCCACTTGGCGAGCTTGTCTTGGGTGGCCATAGGCACGGGGGCTAGCATGGTGCCGAAATTGAAGTGGGAATCAAGATTCAGGAGGTTGCTGAAGATGCGCGAGAGTGCACGCCCGAGGAGGCCCCGACTCCTCTCCTCGACAAGCTGGTGAGCTTTTGCGGCTTGATCTTCCAGGCGGGTCACGATATCAGTGAAGAGGTTGAGATGGCTGGCCTAGTCGCTATCGTGCGGGTGAGGGGCGCTCTCGTCACAAATAGCACCCAAGGCATTGTTGGCTTTGACGCGCAGACCCTGGAGCATGGAGCCGTGCTTGCATTCCAACACCAGGCGGCGGCTCTTTTCACGCGAAGCCTTCTTCAAGAGGGAGGCGGTGTCTTTGACTTGCTTCTGGAGAGAGGATATCTCGGCATGGGCAGAATTCAGGGCAGATTCGGAGGAAGTCGGGACTCCTCGGGCAGCGCTCTCACACTGCTCCACAACCTGCAGCTCAGTCTTCAGGGTGGAAGTTCGGCCCTCAAGCTCAGCCTTAAGCAACTCTAGGTCCAAGCAGTGCCTTCCAGCCAGCTCAGCACGTGCCTTCGCCACCCTCTCCTCCACCTCCATCTGGATCTGAGCTTCCCGGGCGGCGACGGCATCCTCAGCCACGGCGGCCTGTCGCTCCCTCACCTCCAGCCTCTCCAGCGCCAAGCTGTGTTCCACGGTCTCCAGCGTCAAGTCTTCATGGCGCCTCAGGAGCTCCGCCTCGGCAAGGGCCACCTCGCCTGGTGAGGAGGCCAGCAGGGCGCGATGCTCCTCGACTTCGCGCTGCAGAGCCGCATTTGAAGACAGAAGATCTCACTCCCGCTCCTCAGCCACCTCGCGACGGCGGTTGGCTGCCTCGACCTCTTCCATGGCACAGGCGCAAGCTTCACGAGAAGCCGCGAGCGAGGCCGCTGCACGCGCTTCAGCTTCGTCACGCTGAAGCCTCCCAAGGTTGATGGCGACCTTCAGCCGCTGCCACTCATCCTCCAGGCGGCGGTTCTCCGCCTCAAGCCTAGTGTCGACGTTGGCAAGCTCCCCGCCAAGATAGACCATCGCATGCATCGCTTCATCGAAGAACCCGAAGCGCACCGTGCTACGCCCGCGAGCGAGCGCGAGCTCATCCCGACCCTGGAGGCCGCTCGGGAGGCGCTGGGTGCTCCGCCAGTCGCCGGCCGGGGGCTGGTAGGTGTAGCCCCACAGCTTGAAGATGAAGGCTCCCAGGGGCACCCCCCTGCCGACAATGACAAGAGGAAGGATCACCGGTGCACCCCCCGTCTCACGGGCAGATTCGTGGGGAGAGGGAGCATGGGGCCTGGCCCCGGGGCACCCTCGCGGCGTCATGTCAACTAGAGCTGGTCCCACGCCCTGCGCATGATCGGGGCGCTGGGGGCTTCGTGCATGCGTCAAGCTGGAGTCCTTGGGGATGCCTGCCTGCCGAGGTTTCGCCTTCGCGGGGACCCTGCAAAACCTCAGTCATGAGTAAACACGGTGCGCTAGGAGGTCAAGAGCAAAGGTACTTACTCATCGGCAGCCACGTATCTCCTCGGCTTCAGCGGCCGACGGGTGCCATCATTGCGGCATGGGGACCTCTTCCTCTTCAGGAGAGACTCGAGGCACAGGCGGCACCGACCAGACCCCGATGGTCAATCCTAAGGAGGGGGAGTGCTCGGCGTGGTATCTAGATCGGGGGTCCCAAGGGCAGGGGCATCCGGCGAGACCTTCTGGCTCGCGGTTCCGGTGCCGTTGGTGGCACCCTCGCCATCAGTAGCCACTTCGGAGCCACCATCCCGGGCATGAAGCCCCTGCCTCCGGAGCTTGGGGTCGCACCAGTTCCACGGTAGCTCCTTCTAGGGCCCTAGAAGCCTTGGCCTCCTGAGCCTCTAGCGGGGCCGGGCCTCCGGAGGAGCTCTCGACAGCTGGCGGAGGCGTGTGCCCCCTGCCTCCACACTCGGGGTGCACGCGGCAGGGTCGATCAGGAGAGGAGCCACGAAGACGGGGTTCTCGCGGGGCCCCTCAACACCCTCGGGAAGCAACCCCCACTCATCGAACAGAGGCATCTGCCCCGCGAAGGCCGCCTTGTTCGAGCACAGATAGAGAAGGCAGCAACCCCCAGAAGGTCAGGAGGTTCGGACTCGCCAGTCAGAAGCTTGAGCAGCATGCCCAAGGTGTCAGCAGCAAGCGACAGCCTCTGCAGCCTCATCGGATCTCCGACGCCTGTGAAGTCCCACATCGGGCGAGAATGGCGCTGGAGGGGAGCAATGCGCTGCTTCATGAATTCCTTCACCACCATTGGCGCCATCACCTCCAGTTCCTGAAGCCTCGCCGGCCTCTTCCAGACGAAAGCAAGACGCCGGTCGGAGAGCCTCTCATGGCACCAGCCGGAGCTAGGCCAGGCCGACGCTCCAGGAGTCAAGAGCAGGGGGTTGAACGCGCGGGCATCCATAAGAAGCCACTGCTTCCGGAATCCTTTGCAACAGGCGAGAGCTCGAAATCAATCCCCAAACCGGCGGTCACGGCCACGACTTCAAAGGTCACGCACCCAGAGCATTGGCGGGCGTCGACCAACCGAAGCAAGAAGAAATGGCAAAACAAGGCCATGCAGGGAGTGATGCCTACCATGGACTCGCAAAGGAAGGCGAAGACGGCAAAAAGGATGACAGAGCGGGGGTCCAGATGCAGCAGATGGATCTGTAGTGCGACATCACAGCGTTGAAGAAAGGGGAGAAAGGAGGAATCAACCTAGCAAGAAGAGCATGGAGATAGATGGGGATCTTGGTGGCGCTCTGATATGTCCATTTTGCATCATGCTTTTATATCGATATTTATTGCATTATGGGCTGTTATTACACGTTATGTCACAATACTTACGGCTATTCTCTCTAATTTTATAAGGTTTATCATGAAGAGGGAGAATGCCGGCAGCAGGGATTCTGGCTGGAAAAGGAGCAAATATTGGAAACCTATTCTGCACAGCTCCAAAAGTCTTGAAACTCCACGGAAGTCATTTTTGGAATTAATAAGAATTATTGAGCGAAAGAAGTACCAGATGGGGCCCACACCCTGGCCACGAGGGTGGGGGGCGCGCCCACCCCTAGTGGGCGCGCCCCCTGCCTCGTGGGCCCTCTGGTGGCCCTCCGGTGTCCATCTTATGCTATATGAAGGCTTTTACCCTGGAAAAATCATAAGAAAGCTTACGGGACGAAACTCCGCCGCCACGAGATGGAACCTTGGCGGAACCAATCTAGGGCTCCGGCGGAGCTGTTTTGCCGGGGAAACTTCCCTCCGGGAGGGGGAAATCATCACCATTGTCATCACCAACAATCCTCTCGTCGGGATGGGGTCAATCTCCATCAACATCTTCACCAACACCATCTCCTCTCAAACCCTAGTTCATCTCTTGTATCCAATCTTTGTATCAAAACCACAAATTGGTACCTGTGGGTTGCTAGTAGTGTTGATTACTCCTTGTAGTTGATGCTAGTTGGTTTATCTAGTGGAATATCATATGCTCAGATCCTTAATGCATAATACTCCTCTGACCATGAACATGAATATGCTTTGTGAGTATTTACGTTTGTTCCTAAGGACATGGGTGAAGTATTTCTATTAGTAGTCATGTGAATTTGGTATTCGTTCGATATTTTGATGAGATGTATGTTGTCTCTCCTCTAGTGGTGTTATGTGAACGTCGATTACATGACACTTCACCATTATTTGGGCCTAGAGGAAGGCATTGGGAGGTAATAAGTAGATGATGAGTTGCTAGAGTGACAGGAGCTTAAACCCTAGTTTATGCGTTGCTTCGTAAGGGGCTGATTTGGATCCACTAGTTTCATGCTATGGTTAGGTTTACCTTAATACTTCTTTTGTAGTTGTGGATGCTTGCAATAGGGGTTAATCATAAGTGGGATGCTTGTCCAAGAAAGGGCAGTACCCAAGCACGGTCCACCCACATATCAAATTATCAAAGTAACGAATGCAAATCATATGAGCGTGATGAAAACTAGCTTGATGATAATTCCCATGTGTCCTCGGGAGCGCTTTTGTCGTTATAAGAAATTGTCTAGGCTTGTCCTTTGCTACAAAAAGGATCGGGCCACCTTGCTGCACCTTATTTACTTTCATTGCTTGTTACCCATTACAAATTATCTTATCACAAAACTATTTGTTACCTACAATTCCAGTGCTTGCAGAGAATACCTTACTGAAAACCGCTTGTCATTTCCTTCTGCTCCTCGTTGGGTGCGACACTCTTACTTATCGAAAGGACTACGATAGATCCCCTATACTTGTGGGTCATCAAGACTCTTTTCTGGCGCCGTTGCCGGGGAGTGAAGCGCCTTTGGTGAGTGGAACTTGGTAAGGAAACATTTATATAGTGTGCTGAAATTTTCTGTCACTTGTTACTATGGAAACTAATCCTTTGAGGGGCTTGTTCGGGGCATTTTGCCCCGACCAGTAGAGCAAAGAGTTGCTCCTCAACCTATTCAACCTATTGAAAATGTTTACTTTGAGATTCCTTCGGGTATGGTAGAGAAACTGCTAGCTAATCCCTTTGCAGGAGATGGAACATTGCATCCCGATTTACACCTTATCTATGTGGATGAAGTTTGTGGATTATTTAAGCCTGCAGGTATTCTCGATGATGTTATTAAGAGGAAGGTCTTCCCTTTATCTTTGAAGGGATATGCATTGACATGGTATAGGCTATGTGATGATACGGGATCTTGGGACTATAAACGATTGAAATTGGAATTTCACCAGAAGTTCTATCCTATGCATCTTGTTCATCGTGATCGTAATTACATACTCCCTCCATTCCTAAATATAGGGTGTATAGTTTTTGGCACGGAAATTAAAGAACACACATGGAGGGAAAATTTCACAAGTTTTGGGCGACATTACACATGACTAATTGACATGAGAAAAGAGAGGAGCTTGCGTGATATAAGGAAATGTAAACAAATCCCTCAAAAAATTATCCAAACGAGTGGTGCAGCGCAATACACCTTATATTTCGGATTTTTTCTCAAAAATCTATACACCTTATATCAAGGAACGGAGGGAGTATATAATTTCTGGCCTCGCGAAGGATAAAGCATCGATCAAGCTTGGGGGAGGCTTAAGTCACTGTTATATTCATGCCCCAATCATGAGCTCTCAAGAGAAATGATTATTCATAATTTTCATGCTCGGCTTTCTCTCAATGATCGCACCATGCTCGATACTTCCTGTGCCGGTTCTTATATGCTGAAGACTATTGAATTCAAGTGAGACTTATTGGAAAGAATTAAATGCAACTTTGAAGACTGGGGTTTCGACGATGGTAAGGAGTCAGGTATGACACCTAAGTTTGATTGTGTTAAATCTTTTATGTATACCGACGCTTTTCGTGGATTTAGCACTAAATATGGACTTGACTCTGAGATAGTAGCTTCTTTCTGTGAATCTTTTGCTACTCACATTGATCTCCCTATGGAGAAGTGGTTTAAATATAATCCTCCCATTGAAGTAAAAGTAGTTGCACCTATTAAAGTTGAAGAAAAGACCATCACTTATAATGATCCTATTGTTCCTACTACTTATGTTGAGAAACCACCTTTCCCTGTTAGGATAAAGGATCATGCTAAAGCTTCAACTGTTGTTCGTAAGAGTAATACTAGAACATATACACCCCCTGAGCAAATTAAAGTTGAACCTAGTATTGTGATGGTTAAAGATCTCTTGGCTGATAATATTGATGGGCATGTTATTTACTTCTGTGAGGAAGCTGCAAATATTGCTAAACCCGATGCTAAGATACATAGACCTGTTGTAGGCATGCCTGTTATTTCTGTTAAAATAGGAGATCATTGTTATCATGTCTTATGTGATATGGGTGCTAGTGCTAGTGCAATACCTATTTCCTTATATAATGAAATTATGCATGATATTGCACCCGTTGAGTTAGAAGATATTGATGTTACAATTAAGCTTGCTAATAGAGATACTATTTCACCAGTTGGGATTGTTAGAGATGTTGAAGTCTTGTGTGGGAAAGTTAAATATCCCCCTGACTTTCTTGTTCTTGGTTCCCCACAAGATAGTTTTTGTCCCATCATATTTGGTAGACCCTTCTTGAATACTGTTAATGCTAGGATAGATTGCAAAAAGGATGTTGTTACGATTGGCTTAGGAGATATGTCTCATGAGTTTAATTTTGCTAAATTTCGTAGACAACCCCATGATAAAGAATTGCCTAGTAAGGATGAAATTATTGGTCTTGCTTCTATTGCCGTGCCTCCTACTGATTCGTTAGAACAATATTTGCTATTCTGAAACACAATTTGCCTGTTGAAATCCTAGGGGATCCTCCTCCACCCAAGGGTGATCCCGTGTTTGAGCTTAAACCATTACCTGATAATCTTAAATATGCTTATCTTGATGAAAAGAAGATATATCCTGCTATTATTAGTGCTAACCTTTCAGAGCAGGAAGAGGAAAGATTATTGAAAACTCTGAAGAAGCACCGTGCTGCTATTGGATATACTCTTGATGATCTTAAGGGCATTAGTCCAACTCTATGGCAACACAAAATTAAATTGGAAGAAGATGCCAAACCAGTTAGAGATCATCAACGACAGTTGAATCCTAAGATGAAAGAAGTGGTAAGAAAGGAGATACTAAAGCTCCTTGAGGCAGGTATAATTTATCCCATTGCTGACAGTGATTGGGTAAGTCCTGTCCATTGCGTCCCTAAGAAGGGAGGTATTACAGTTGTTCCTAATGATAAAGATGAATTGATTCCGCAAAGAATTATTACAGGTTATAGGATGGTATTTGATTTCCGTAAATTAAATAAAGCTACTAAGAAAGATCATTACCCTTTACCTTTTATTGATCAAATGCTAGAGAGACTATCCAAACATACACATTTCTGTTTTCTAGATGGTTATTCTGGTTTCTCTCAAATACCCGTGTCAGCGGACGATCAATCAAAAACTACTTTTACTTGCCCTTTTGGTACTTTTGCTTATAGACGTATGCCTTTTGGTTTATGTAATGCACCTGCTACCTTTCTAAGATGTATGATGGCTATATTCTCTGACTTTTGTAAAATGATTTGTGAGGTATTCATGGATGACTTCCCCGTTTATGGATCCTGTTTTGATGATTGCTTGAGCAACCTTGATCGAGTTTTGCAGAGATGTGAAGACACTAGTCTCGTCTTGAATTGGGAAAAGTGCCAGTCTTGGGGCATAAAACTTCTAAAAGAGGTATTGAAGTTTATAAATCTAAAGTTAATGCTATTGAAAAGATGTCGTGTCCCAAGGACATTAAAGGTATAAGAAGTTTCCTTGGTCATGCCGGTTTTTATAGGAGGTTCATTAAGGACTTTTCTAAAATCTCTAGGCCTCTGACTAATTTATTGCAAAAAGATATTCCTTTTGTCTTCAATGATGATTGTGTAGAAGCATTTGAAATACTTAAGAAAGCTTTGATCACTGCACCTATTGTTCAGCCACCTGATTGGAATTTACCCTTTGAAATTATGTGTGATGCTAGTGATTATGCTGTATGTGCTGTTCTAGGGCAAAGAGTTGATAAAAAATTAAATGTTATCCAGTATGCTAGTAAAACTCTTGATACTACCCAAAGAAATTATGCTACCACTGAAAAAGAATTCTTAGCAGTTGTATTTGCTTGTGATAAGTTCAGACATTATATTGTTGATTCTAAAATAACTATTCACACTGATCATGCTGCTATTAAATATCTTATGGAAAAGAAAGATGCTAAGCATAGACTTATTAGATGGGTTCTCTTGCTACAAGAATTTGTTTTGCATATTATTGATAGAAAGGGAGCTAAGAACCCCGTTGCAGACAACTTGTCTAGGTTAGAGAATGTCCTTGATGACCCACTACCTATTGATGATAACTTTCTTGATGAACAATTAGCAGTCATAAATGCTTCTCGTACCGCTCCATGGTATGCTGATTATGCTAATTACATTGTTGCTAAATTTATACCACCTAGTTTCACAAACCAGCAAAAGAAAAGTTCTTTTATGATTTAAGACATTACTTCTGGGATGACCCACACCTTTATAAAGAAGGAGTAGATGGTGTTATTAGACGTTGTGTATTTGAGCATGAATAGGAATAGATCCTACGCGAGTGTCACTCCGAACCATATGGAGGACACCACGCTGGAGATAGAACTGCACATAAGGTATTGCAATCTAGTTTTTATTGGCCTACTCTCTTAAAAGATGCTCGTAAGTTTGTCTTATCTTGTGATGAATGTCAAAGAATTGGTAATATTAGTAGACGTCAAGAAATGCCTATGAATTATTCTCTCGTTATTGAACTATTTGATGTTTGGGGCTTTGATTATATGGGACCTTTTCCTGCCTCTAATGGATATACACATTTTAGTTGATGTTGATTACGTTACTAAGTGGGTAGAAGCTATTCCAACTAGTAGTGCTGATCATAACACCTCTATTAAGATGCTTAAAGAAGTTATTTTTCCGAGGTTTGGAGTCCCTGGATATTTAATGACTGATGGTGGTTCACATTTTATTCATGGTGCTTTATGTAAGATGCTTGCTAAGTATGATGTTAATCATAGAATTGCATCTCCTTATCACCCACAGTCTAGTGGTCAAGTAGAGTTGAGTAATAGAGAGCTCAAATTAATTTTGCAAAAGACTGTTAATAGATCTAGAAAGAATTGGTCCAAGAAACTTGATGATGCATTATGGGCCTATAGAACTGCATATAAAAATCCTATGGGTATGTCTCCGTATAAGATGGTTTATGGAAAAGCATGTCAATTACCTCTCAAGCTTGAACATAAGGCATATTGGGCCATTAAAGAGCTCAATTATGATTTCAAACTTGCCGGTGAGAAGAGGTTATTTGACATTAGCTCACTTGATGAATGGAGAACTCAAGCCTATGAGAATGCCAAGCTGTTCAAAGAAAAAGTTAAAAGATGGCATGACAAAAGGATACAAAAGTGTGAGTTTAATGTAGGTGATTATGTGTTGCTATTCAACTCTCGTTTAAGATTTTTTGTAGGAAAACTTCTCTCTAAATGGGAAGGTCCTTACGTTATCGAGGAGGTCTATCATCCCGGTGCCATAAAAATCAACACCTTTGAAGGCACAAGTCCGAGGGTGGTGAACGGTCAAAGAATCAAAGATTATATCTCGGGCAACCCTATAAATGTTGAGACCAATATTATTGAAACTGTAACCCCGGAGGAATTCATAAGAGACACTTTCCAGAACGTTTCAGACTCCGAAAAGGAATAGGTATGTGGTACGGTAAGTAAACCGACTCCAAAACAGTTCTAATAGCAATTTTTCTCCGTTTTGGAATATTTAAGAATTTAGGAAAATAAGAAGCAGTCCAGGAAGGACACAAGGCCTCCACAAGGGTGGAGGGCGCACCCACCCTTACTGGGCGCGCCCCCGTGCCTCGTGGGTACCTCGTGTGCCTTCTGAACTCCGTTTTCTTGCACGTTACTTCTTTTGGTCGGTGAAAATTCATTATATAATCTCCCGAAGGTTTTGACCACCGTATCACACAAAAATCTTCTGTTTTCATTTCGAGCTGTTTTTCTGACAGATCTAGAGCATCATGACGTCACCCTCCTCCAACAAAGAAGACAAGGATGCTTGGGTATTGAAGATAGAGCTGAAAAGAGAAGAACCGGAGGAGATCAACAAGGATGAAGGGATCAAGAAGGCCATGGAGGATCAAGCTCCGGCGGTGGAAGAAGAAAACATCCCTCAACCTCTACCTAACCTCTTTACCCCAACTGAGGTTGAAGCTTTCAAGATGATAGAGTTAGCTCGCATACAAAACAAGTATCTCACACAGGAAAATATTTTGTTGAAGGATCATATCGTCGCACTCAAGGGCATTATCCGCAAGTTGGAGGAGCTTTTACGCTCGATGTGCGATTATCCACCATCATCATCACCACCTTCATCACCTCCGAGGACATAATCACATGGGTATGGGCACTCCCCTTGGAAATTGCCAAGCTTGGGGGAGTTGCCCCGGTATCGTATCACCATCACACTCCTATCTTTACCGTTTTCTTAGTTTGATCCTTTTAGTTATATCTTGATCTAGTAGAATAAAGTTTTGGTATGAATTAGTTTTGAGTTTTGCTTTGTGATCTCTCTATGTAATCAAGTCCGTGAGCTATATATAATAAATATTAGTGTTGAGTCAAGAGCTTTGCTATCTTGCTATGATCTTGAGAAAATAGAAAGAGTAAAAATAAATAAAAGAGTTCATATTGATCTTATGGATAGTAATGACTTCACATATAAAGAGTATGAGGCTTAAAAATTGTTGAGAGTTGGCAAACATAGTTTTGGTCATCGTTGCAATTAATAGGAAGTAATAAAGAAAGAGAGGTTTTCACATATAAATATACTATCTTGGACATCTTTTATGATTGTGAGCACTCATTAAAGTCTGACATGCTAAAGAGTTGATGTTGGACAAGGAAGACAACGTTATGGGTTATGTTTTCTCACATCTTAGTTAAAGTATATTGTCATGGATCTTCCAACATGTTGAGCTTGCCTTCCCCGCAAATGCTAGCCAAAAATTCCTTGCACCAAGTAGAGATACTACTTGTGCTTCCAAATATCCTTAAACCCAGTTTTGCCATGAGAGTCCACCATACCTATGGATTGAGTAAGATCCTTCAAGTAAGTTGTCATAGTGCAAGCAATAAAAATTGCTCTCTAATTATGTATGATTTATTAGTGCAGAGAAAATAAGCTTTATACGATCGTGTGATATGGAAGTAATAAAAGCGACGGACTGCATAATAAAGGTTCATATCACAAGTGGCAATATAAAGTGATGTTCTTTTGCATTAAGATTTTGTGCATCCAACCCTAAAAGCACATGACAACCTCTGCTTCCCTCTGTGAAGGGCCTATCTTTTACTTTATCTCTTTTACATTATGCAAGAGTCAAGGTGATCTTCACCTTTCCCTTTTTATTTTTATCCTTTGGCAAGCACCTCGTGTTGGAAAGATCCTGATATATATATATCCAATTGGATGTAAGTTAGCATGAACTATTATTGTTGACATCACCCAAAGGTGAATACATTGGGAGGCAACATTATAAGCCCCTATCTTTCTCTGTGTCCGATTAAAACTCCAGAACCATAAGTATTGCGTGAGTGTTAGCAATTGTAGAAGACTATATGATAGTTGAGTATGTGGACTTGCTGAAAAGCTCTATTCTTGACTCTTTCCGATGTTATGATAAATTGCAATTGCTTCAATGACTGAGATTATAGTTTTTTAGTTCCCAATGAAGTTTATGAACCATACTTGACATTGTGAATAGATTGTTACTTGAACATAAGAAATCATATGACAAATTATATATATGTTGCTGTTATAAGAATGATCATGATGCCCTCATGTCTGTATTTTATTTTTATTGACACATCTATCTATAAACATGTGGACATATTTTTCGATATCGGCTTCTGCTTGAGGACAAGCGAGGTCTAAGCTTGGGGGAGTTGATACGTCTATTTTTCATCATGCTTTTATATCGATATTTATTGCATCATGGGGTACTATTACACGTTATTTCACAATACTTATGGCTATTCTCTCTTAATTTACAAGGTTTATCATGAAGAGGGAGAATGCGGCAGCAGGGATTCTGGCTGGAAAAGGAGAAAATATTGGAAACCTATTCTGCACAGCTCCAAAAGTCCTGAAACTCCACGGAAGTCATTTTTGAAATTAATAAGAATTATTGAGCGAAAGAAGTACTAGAGGGGACCCACACCCTGGCCACGAGGGTGGGGGGCGCGCCCACCCTTACTGGGCGCGCCCCCTGCCTCGTGGGCCCCCTGGTGGCCCTCAAGTGTCCATCTTCTGCTATATGAAGGCTTTTACCCTGGAAAAAATCATAAGAAAGCTTACGGGATGAAACTCCATCGCCACGAGGCGGAACCTTGGCGGAACAAATCTACGGCTCCGGCTGAGCTGTTCTGTCGGGGAAACTTCCCTCCGAGAGGGGGAAATCATCACCATCGTCATCACCAATGATCCTCTCATCGGGAGGGGTAAATCTCTATCAACATCTTTACCAGCACCATCTCCTCTCAAACCTAGTTCATCTCTTGTATCCAATCTTTGTATCAAAACCACAAATTGGTACCTGTGGGTTGCTAGTAGTGCTGATTACTCCTTGTAGTTGATGCTAGTTGGTTTATCTGGTGGAAGATCATATGTTCAGATCCTTAATGCATATTAATACTCCTTTGATCATGAACATGAATATGCTTTGTGAGTAGTTACGTTTGTTCCTGAGGACATGGGTGAAGTCTTGCTATTAGTAGTCATGTGAATTTGGTATTCGTTCGATATTTTGATGAGATGTATGTTGTCTCTCCTCTAGTGGTGTTATGTGAACGTCGACTACATGACACTTCACCATTATTTGGGCCTAGAGGAAGGCATTGGGTAGTAATAAGTAGATGATGGGTTGCTAGAGTGACAGAAGCTTAAACCCTAGTTTATGCGTTGCTTCGTAAGGGGCTGATTTGGATCCACTAGTTTCATGCTATGGTTAGGTTTACCTTAATACTTCTTTTGTAGTTGCGGATGCTTGCAATAGGGGTTAACCATAAGTGGGATGCTTGTCCAAGAAAGGGCAGTACCCAAGCACCGGTTCACCCACATATCAAATTATAAAGTAACGAACGCGAATCATATGAGCGTGATGAAAACTAGCTTCACGATAATTCCCATGTGTCCTCGGGAGCGCTTTTCTCATTATAAGGAATTATCCAGGCTTGTCCTTTGCTAAAAGGATTGGGCCACCTTGCTGCACCTTATTTACTTTCATTGCTTGTTACCCGTTACAAATTATCTTATCACAAAACTATCTGTTACCTACAATTTCAGTGCTTGTAGAGAATACCTTACTGAAAACTGCTTGTCATTTCCTTCTGCTCCTTGTTGGGTTCGACATTCTTACTTATCAAAAGGACTACGATAGATCCCCTATACTTGTGGGTCATCATGCTCATCTCCCTAGTTCGCCAAGATGTAGGGCGAACAGCCGTCGCCTTCCCCTCATTGGAATCGGCGGCGAGCGCATGGCGAACCTTGCCGAGCCCCTCCTCATTGATCACCATCGACTGCTCAAGGGATGGCTCCAGGGCCGGTGGAGGACATGCTGGGGCGAGTGGCTTCCCTCTCTTCTTCCTCGTCTTGGGGGCCATGGCGAGTACTAAAAGAGTGCAAGGCACCGGCGCCGGATCTATGGACGCGGCGGCAAGATTGGGAAGGAAGAAACAAGAGCCAAGCACGATAATTTACGAAGGGCGAGCCGCACTGACAACGGGCGGCTGCTGGGTCTACCGGGTATCAAGGCAGCATGGGGAAGTGGAGACGCCCACGTCCCGTCAACCGCCATGTGTCTTCAAGGCCGCAAGCTGATAGGGCCCGCGGTGCTCCACCCTTGCCCTTTGGCTTCACCTGGAAGCCAAGCCCGAGCATGCCTTGGGCCTGAGGGCTATTGTCGACGTCCTAGATTTGGGGGTATCTAGGCTTGCCTGCCTGCGGCTCACCACGTGGCTCCATCGACGGCCCGGCCCGGCATCAACACCAACACCACAAGACCCTCGCGAGGGGCTGAGCCTCGTGAGGCGGACGACACCAAGACCCCCTAAGGAATCGGCCTCCTCAGGCTGGCTCCTGAGGGGCGGAGAGTTCTATGCAGGTTGCCTCACGAGGCTCAGCTGACGTGAGCCATGACGACCAAGGCCAGGCAGGCGCCAGGCGGACGCAGAGCACGGGTTTCCTCTTTGGTGCAAGGGAAGCAGAGCGCAGGCGCGGAGTCCTGAGGAATCAGCCAAAGGTTTCCATTTTGGTGCAATGAGACCAAGACCGCCAGGACGACACGACGGATTTCATCAACGGGCCCACCTCAGTGTCACAGCCAGAGGCTTTTTGCAGGCGAAGACTACTTTTGTCAGGATAGACTGTACTACTTGTCCCCTTTCAAATCCGGCCATTGTGGGATCCCTTCCCGCTCATATTTGGGAAGAGGACCGAGGCCACTATAGATAGGACTAGCCACCTCCATAGAAGGGGGGCGGAAAACCAGAACAAGTAGAGCTAGCATACACCACACCAGCTCAAGAACACCTCACCTCCTAAGGCTTGTTCATCCATTGTACTAGTTCATCCTCAGTTCTTCAAGGCAATCCACCACACCACACTGGATTAGGGTATTACACCACCACGGTGGCCCGAACCAGTATAAAATGTTGTGTCTCTTTGTCCTTTCGGGCTCAACGCGCTAGGCTTAGGAGGATCACGAGTAGGCAGGCAAGGTAGGTTGAGATCTCCGCACGCACCCCAGAGTTCGAACCTCTCAAGGGTTTGCAGATCCCTTAATCCGACATCATCAAGCCATATTTATGTGATGCTTGTTTACCTTGTTGTTTGCTTCTTTCCGATTGTGCTTCTTCTCGATAGTTCCTGTTTTATTGCGATCGTGAGGACTCGTTCGACTACACTTGGTTTGTCTATGCCCGTTCGTCTTCTTCATGGACTCGATTTTCTTCCTAGCGGGATTTCAGGCAAGATGACCGTTACCCTAGATCTCACTACTATCAATGCTATAATAGTTGTCTCGATGCTATCGCTATGTCGCACCACCTACCACTTGTTTATCAAGCCTCCCAAATTGCCATGCCAGCCTCTAACCTTTTTCACCCTTCCTAGCAAATCATTGTTTTGGCAATGTTACCGCTTTGCTCAACCCTTCTTATAGCATTGCTAGTTGCAGGTTGTTCCATGTTGGAACATGGATATCATGGATATTTTGGGATATCACAATATCTCTAATTTAATTAATGCATCTATGTACTTGGTAAAGGGTGGAAGGCTCGGCCTTATGCCTGGTGTTTTGTTCCACTCTTGCCGCCCTAGTTTCCGTCATACCGGTGTTATGTTCCTTGATTTTGCGTCCCTAACATGGTGAGGATTTATGGGACCCTCTTGACAGTTCGCTTTGAATAAAACTCTTCCAGCAAGGCCCAGCATTGGTTTTACCATTTTCCTAATAACAACTAAAACTTAAATATGGGATTTTCTCCGGACCCCAAGTATTTTAATCAACCCTCCCGGGCCAATGCTCCTCTGAGTGTTGGTCCGAACTGAGCAGCCTGCGGGGCCACCTCGGGGAAACTCAAGGGTTGGTTTTACTCATAGCTTGTCTCATCCGTTCTGCCCTAAGAATGAGATACTTGCGGCTCCTATCGGGATTTGTCGACACACCGGGAGGTCTTGCTGGTTTTGTTTTACCATTGTCGAAATGTCTTGTGCACCGGGATCCCGAGTCTGATCGGATGTCCCGCGATGGGGGATTGTCGTATCATGAGCTTATAATGGGCTAGGTTGGGACATCCCTGCAGGGTTTAAACTTTTGAGAGCCGTGCCCGCGGTTATGTGGCAGATGGAAGTTTTTAATATCCACTTGTAGAGAATTTGACACCAGATTCAAATTAAAATACACCAACCGCGTGTGTAACTGTGATGGTCTCTTTTCGCGTGAGTTCGAGAAAAGAACATGGTGGGGTTATGCTTGAACGTAAGTAGTTCAGGATCACTTAGTGATCATTACTAGTTTGCGACCGATTGCGTAGCTTCTCATCTTATTCTTGTACTCGTAAGTTAGCCACCATACATTGTTTAGTGCTGCTGCAACCTCACCACTTATCCATTCCATACCCACTAAGCTTTGCTACTCTTGATACCCATGGTAATGGGATTGCTAAGTCCTCGTGGCTCACAGGTTACTACAACAATAGTTGCAGGTATAGGTAATGCGATGCTCTGACGCGAGTGCGATGCTTGCTTGTTTGGAGTTCTTCTTCTTCTTCTTCTTTGATAAAGGGATATAGGTTCCAGGTCGGGAGCCTAGGCTAGCAGAGTGGATGTCGTTCTTCTTTTTCTTTGATTTCATCCGTAGTTGGATCCTGCTCTTCTGCTTGATGAGTGCTATGTATTGATGTATTGTTGTATGAATGTTGTAACTTGTGGCGAGTGTAAGCCATTATCCTGTATTCTCATCTATTCAGTACATGGTATGTTGTAATGATATCCACCTTGCTATGCGCTCGAAATGCGGTTGTGCCCCGATCATGAATTCATCACGTGATTGGGATAGAACGTCATCTTGGGCGCGACAAGTTGGTATCAGAGCCTTACCAACCTTTAGATCCCCCTTGATTGATCGAACTGCTGCCGTTGTTGAGTCTAGAAGAAAACTTTTTTGAGTCTAGTTATATCAGAGAGTAGGAATTCTTTTTACTCCTTATCCCCTTTGTCGTTCTGGTAAGGACTCGTGACGTATGTGTTTTCCTCACTCTTCTGCTCATTTTCACTCAAACATTTTTTTAGGATCACGCAGGTATTGTGGAATCGTGCCGATATCATTGTGATGGGGATTTTGTCATGGTGCCTCCTGACATTTTAGGGGTTGTGGCAGTGTCCCGGGGAGTTGAGCTCTAAGGTGTTGTCGTCACAATTTTATCGTTGCAGTTCCGGTATACCTGAGCTCGCTGAAACCAAAAATCTCTTATATGCAGTTACTGGGGAGGGAGTTCGGGAGTATTGCCACAACTTGTATATCGGATGCTTTTCGAAGGTCGAGGTACACGATTTTGGAGTTTTCTTCATTATGTGTTGATGGATGGATACAGTTGGAGCATAGGGCTTGTTAGTTGTTTGATATATTTGTGCCTCCCTATATCCCCAACACCGAATTGCATAACTAGAAAGCTTCAGGAGTTTATAGGTGGGAATTCAAGTAGTTACCCAGGATTTGTTTCCGACAGATGTATGACTTGAGATTGGGGTCCAACGTCTAGTGGTTCGCTTTTCACGGTCTATTTACAGTGGTCGTGAGGCGTCTTGAAGAATCCTTGGCTATGCTGATTCGGGGACGTCTCGTTTGTCATTCATGACGTCCGCTGTACGTCGTGCCCGTGGGGCCTCATCATGAACACTTTGGGTGAAATCTCTATCATATGTTTGTTTCTGGCATATTTTGCAAGCGAAATCCTTTGTTTTGTTTTGAGCTGTGGTATTCAAGTTGCTTCGAAGTCAAGTGTTGATTCCATACCTTTCCTAAGTGGTGTTCTCATATTTCTATGTGAATACCAATCCTTCTTGATCATTGAGATTGTCATGTCATTCCTTTCCAACCGGCGTGCTTCTCTTCAGTCTAATGCAATCATTTCAACATTCACAAGATCAGTTCTCAGTTTTTCTCAACAATGCTTGTTTCATCCGTCCCAAGTTGCCTTTGTTTTCCCGCCATCCCACCCTTTTTCTTCCTGAAGTCTGAGTCTCTTTCGACCATCAATTTCATTCGTGCGGAGCCTCTTCAATCTTTCGTCAATTGTTTCAACCGGTGATTTCTTGTCTAGTTCGTCATTCTTCAACTCTTTCTTTTCCGGTGGACTCAATTCAAGTTTTTCGGGTTGATCATATTCATTTCCTTGTATCAAGTGTTCCCCTTGCTCGTTTGTCTCTCGCCATTTAATCATTCCGGAGTGCAGAAGACATCTCAGGAGATTCATTTGTGTTCCAATTAATTCGAGGTTGTCACCTCATTCAAATATTTCAATTGTTCCGGTGCATCATCTATCTCTTCAACAATCCTTTTTCAACAATGTTTTCTTTTTAGTGGGCCCTAACCCACAAGTCTTTTCCCAGGATCTTACCCGACTCTTCTAATTTTTCTGGAGTTATTCTCAAATTCTTTGCAAGTTTGACGTAAGAATGAATTTTCATCAGTCATATGCCTTCTCCAAGATAACTTTGAAGTTCTTATCATCTTTGACTCAACCTTTTCTCTTTTCATTCTTTCGGAGTGTCTCATCTATTTTCATGGTGGTTCTCGTCATCATTCTCAACATTTGAAGGCCAAAGAAGAGTTTCTCTTAAATCTTGGTCCGTTCTCTTGAAGATTCGTGGTTCTACCTTCATGCCATCCTCTCAAATCATTTCCAATCGTGAGAATTCTTTTCATATCCATCTGAAGCATTTCAGGAGTCTTTTTGTTTTGATTCTCCGGAGGCCATCATTTTGTTGGGTATAATTATTCATTCTTAGTTTTCAGCTTTGTTCTCCAAGTATTCTATATTGAAGCCTCTTCGTCTATCTCCGTATTCTTCCGGTGCATCGTTCAAGTACTATCTAGCCAGCTCATGATCTCTTCATTCTCTTGTATCTAATTCCCTCAAGTATCTCTATTCATTTCTTATTCTTACCGGCGATTCGTTCTTTTTCTTCATTGTTTTCAATTCTTACGGCGGTGCACTCAAGATTCCTCTTCCTTTATCATCACATCAATTCATTCATTCTTTCTAAAACATACCGGTAGTTCATTCATGACCTTCAAGTAGAGCTATATCTCTCCTTAATCCATTCAACGAGAATAAGTAGCATGCCTATCCATTGCTTGTCATCAATTTAAATTGATGAAGGATACACATAAGATAATTCTTATTCTTGTTTCATCCAAGTGATTTAACCCCTTCTATCCGGAGCCTTCCTGGAGGCTCTACATGGTGGTTCATCAAATATTTCATTTGTTCTCGAAGTGTTCTTCAAGATTCTTGTTGCAGGAGTTCAAGTAATCTTCTTCTTGCGTTTCGAAGTGCAGTTCCTTCTATCTTATCTTTTGAGATGGTGTTATGTCATCCTTGACAATTTCTCTTCATGTTTCATGATTCACAAGTTGTCAAGAATGAGATATTTTAAAACCATCATTTTCTCTTCGATCATGAGTTGTTTCAATCCATCAATCTCTTCGTTGGAGTTATCTTGGTAAAGATTTCACCTAAAGCCTTCCCCAAGGAATGTTGCTAATTGTGGTGCTTCACAATGATCCAAGTTATCTCTTTATCATCTTGGTGGAAGAAGTTTTTCATCTCTTTGGTGTTCTCAATCAAATTAATTGATTATGTTAGTGGCTGGTCTTCACCTCATAATTTTGGGATGTTTTCCATAAGACCATTGGAAATCATACTTTTGTTGTTGTTGATTTTCCAACAACTCCGTTCAACCCTTCTTCGTAGGAAGGCTCCTTCATGTTCATTCATGGTGGAAGTTGATGTTCTCTTCTCCATTCTTTTCATTCCACTCTTTTGTTCCAGAGGCATTGTGATGTTGCTCTCTTCACGCATCATCTTGTTTTGTCAAGATCATGTTCTTTTCCATGCTTATCCACTTAACCGGAGTGTTGCGTCTATCATTCCTCTTTTAACCGGAGTCTCATCCAAGTGCTTTCATTTTGCCAAGTTCATATTCTATTCCTTCCATTTCCAACTGGAGTGTTGTCGTAATTGTTCTTTAATGTTCCCTGTACATCTCGTTTCAACAGGAGTGCTTGCATGTACTTCTTGTCCATCGCAACCATTTTCATATGTCTTCAACCTACAAGGTTCTCGTAATGTTCCTTGTTTCTCTTTGCTAACGGAGTGTTTGAAATCTTGTTCATCTCTGTTGTATTCATTCTTTCAAGTTTTTCAACCTCTCAAGGATCATGGTTTCACTCGTTTGTCAAAGAAGCAACTTTGTTTTACCTCTTCTTTTTCTGCTTCTCTCCGGTGCCATCCCTCGGATCTCGGGTCAAGATGCTCTGTTAGTGTGGGAGAGTTGTGACGCCCCGAGACCGACGCTCTAGATGACTTCCAGCTATTCGGAGTTTCATCGTGTGATTCATTTTGTTCGTTGCATTCATATTTGCATCATGTGCATTGCATCATGTCATCTTGCACCCCTTTTTAAAACTCAGCTAAATAAACTGCATGGATCTTTTGTCCATTTAAATCGAGAGAATTCACATGGTGATTTCTCTTTAAAACATATTCAAAGTCTCCTACTATTATTAGGGAGCTATTATAAATATTCCAATAATTTGGAATTTACCACAACACACTTGCATGTTAAATCCCTTGGCATGTTCTTCTTCAAGTTTGACTCTCTAACCTTGCCAATAATTCTTTACCACTTATCGAGGCTTTTCCTAAATGTTGAACATTTTTGGACACTGCGGAATCCTAGTCCTTGTTCAAACCATTTGAATTAAATTCAAAAGAATTTGAATTTAAATCTTGCAATCTTGGCCATTCCTATTTTCTTGGATCAAACACATTTTTGTGAGTCCGGGGAAATTATCCGCATGCCAAAGTCCCTTCTATAACCTTTTTCCTTTCCCTCCTTTCTTTCTTCCTATTTTTTCTGCTTTGGGAAATATGAGAGGGAGTGGAGAGCCCAGCAACCTCCCTCTCCACTGGGCCGGCCTCCCAGGCCCACCTAACCCTCCTAAACCCTAGGCCCGACCCCTCCTCTTAACCTCTCCCTCTCGTCCTCCACAACGCCGCCACTCTCACACACGCACGCATCCAGCCAGGGAGAGGAGCTCCCAGCGCCCGATCGATCCCCTCTCTCCCCCTTCATCTTCCTCCTGTGCCGGCACACACCCAGAGAGAGAGAGAGAGAGGAGCGGACCCCGCGCCCGACCTCCTCCTTGATGTCGACGAGTCCAAGCTGCCGTCGTGCCTTCTTGCCTCGTCCGCGCCCCTCCGTCGTTCGCCTCCGGCAGCCACGATCTCACCTTCAACCTCTGATGCCAAGCACAGCCGCCTCCCATCACCGACCCACCTCGTCCTCCCTTCTTTGTCCTGGTCGGCAACAGGAGCGCCGCCAAGCCCTCGTGCTCGCAACCGTCCTCTGCTCGCCCACCTTGCCTCGTGCGCCTCACCCTGCAGGCGCGCTGACCATCAGCTCCGGTCATCGAGCTTCCTGCCGCGAGCACCCGTCTCCGACGCCTGAGCCTCTTTGCCTTGCCCCTCCGTGCGACCCCTTCCTCTGCTTCTCCTTCCCACGCGCCTCCTTCTCCCTCGTGCTCGAAGCCTTGCCGCTGCTTGCGTCCGTCCACCACTTGCAGCTGCTGGAGAAGGACCTCCTCGTCATGGCCCTGCCTCCACTAGCAGCCTCCTGCTGCCTGTCATCTTCGTGGCCTGAGGAGCCACCCAAGCTGCTGGTCGTTCTGGCCCTTGCACATCATTGTTGACCCGAGGAAACTAACACCGCCAAGTCCAAGGTCGATCCCTGAAGATTTTGGACGCGCCAAGTTCCTCTTCAAAAGTACGTCTACGTGATGAGACGCCAAATTCCACGAAGCATCCAGCTCGACTACGCGGCTATGACCTCGGATTTGGACCGCAAACGCCAAGTACCCCACTGGCAAGACCACACAGATGCTCGAACGACTACAGATTGAAACGCCAAGTACCTCGACCCGTGTACAACTACCATCGCCGTGTACCACTACTTCCACTATGACCGTCCAGAGAACTTCTACTTCCCCTACACCGCATCGAACCCGATCTGCTCCGAAAATGCACGCTTCAAAGGTATAACCAACGAGACGATCACCCATGGACCGAATGCATGTGTGTTGTATGAGGTGCTCGTGTTTCCACGAGTTGTCATTGCAAGTTCCTCCTCATTTTCCATGCCGTCGACCCGTGGGACACCCGGTAGCGGGATCACTCCCCATCATATTTTGCATGATATGCTCACGCCCACACTTTCTTTTGCACCGGCATCTGATACGTCTCCAACGTATCTATAATTTTTGATTGTTCCATGCTATTATATTACCCCTTTTGGATGTTTATGGGCTTTATTTTACATATTTATATCATTTTTGGGACTAACCTACTAACCGGAGGCCCAGCCCGTATTGCTGTTTTTTCGCCTATTTCAGTATTTCAAAGAAAAATATATCAAACGGAGTCCAAACGGAATGAAACCTTCGGGAGCGTGACTTTTGGAACGAACATGATTCAGAGGACTTGGAGTGCAAGTCAAGAAGCGATTGAGGCGGCTAGGAGATAGGAGGGCGCGTCCACCCCCTCTGGGCGCGCCCCCTATCTCGTGGGCCCCTCGGGCGGCCACCGACGTACTTCTTCCTCCTATATATACCCACGTACCCCGAAAACATCCATGGAGCCAATGAAAAACAATTTCCACCGCCGTTACCTTCTGTATCCGCGAGATCCCATCTTGGAGCCTTCGTCGGTGCTCCGCCAGAGGGGGACCGACCACGGAGGGATTCTACATCAACACCATACACTACAAAAAAATACACTTCCGTGATGATACGTGTTTGTCAAAGTAGGTCGCGTTTTCTGTCATGCATGTACATCCATGACGATTTTATGACAGAATCAAGATAGTCATACCTGTGCTGTCGTAGAAGTGTTCCATGACATTACCAAAATTATCATCACGGAAGTGTCCACTTCCATGACGATAAATCGCCCGTCACAGAAGTGCTTTCGTCAAGGATGACCGACACGTGGCATCCACCGTAACGGAGCGCCGTTAAGCTATTGGGTCGGGTTTTGGATCCGATAACCCGTTAACATCCCTGACCAATGGGGATTTTCCACGTGTAAAATCATCATTGGCTGGAGGAAACACGTGTCGGCTCATCGCTGGGACAGATGTCATCCACTCATTGGACAGAAGGCGCCTATGATACGTCGATACATGGCACGACCCATAGAGGCCCATTCCTGTGAAAAGGCCGGCCCGTTTGACTTTGTCAAAAGGTGGCGGGCCGGCCCATGGAAAGCCTGTTAACGACCTATTTGCATATAGCCCATTTACAGTCCGCTAACCCAAGGCCCATTACGCCCTATTCGAATTAGGCCCAGTAGCGTCATTTGGGCCATTCAATATGATTCCAGCCCGTTTTCACTTCTGGCCCATGTATGGCCCATGACGTCTTTCGGCCCATATGAGGCCCTATGTAACTCTTGGCCTATTAACGGCCCATGGTGAAACTGGCCCGTAATGAACAGTGTATCACTTTACACCCATTAACGGCCCGTGGTGAAACTGGCCCATAAAGAACAGTGTATCACTTTATACCCATTAACGGGTCGTTATTCCGTTGGGCCGTTTCTAGCCCATGTTATCTTTCGGCCTTCTCAGAGCCCATTTATTCTTGGGCTCATTTCCAGCATTAGTTTACTCATGGCCCGTTACTATCATTTTCTGCTTGTGGGCCAAATTCAGCCCGTGGTTACAGTCGGCCCGTTTGTGGTCCGTTAATATGTTGGGCCGTTTTCATAGCGTCATCAAATACGGCCTATTAACGATGGCCTGTTATTGTTGGCCCATGAACGGACGATTCCAACTCTAGCCCGTTTACGGCCAGAATGCGGTCTGTTTGGCCCATGTTTTGCCAATCGATCATACGGCCCATATAAGGCCCAGATGATATGGCCCATAGAAGTCCCATTGTTTCTACGGCTCGTAGAAGGCCCATTGTTTCTACGGCCCGTAGAAGGCCCACTGTTTCTATGGCCCGTAGAAGGCCCACTGTTTCTACGACCCGTAGAAGGCCCACTGTTTCTACGGCCCATAGGAGGCCTATTGTCACTACAGTAAATATTAGCCCATGGTTATTGTGGCCTAGTTTTAAAAAATAGGTTATTGTAGCCACTAGCAAACCGCGGAAAAAGAACTGCACTGACTACAAGCAAACAAATAAACAAGACAACAAGGAAATAAATAAGCAAGCAACTTACACTAGGCTATCACGGCTATTACACATATTACATCCACTAAGCATCAAAGTTCTCCACCAGTGCAAATATAGGGAACACAACAACATATAAACGCCACAGCAAAACAAGTCCCGAACTGAAACTACTTCAGAAGAGCTCAAGAAACAATATCCTGGGTACCCATAATGCTGGCAAGATGCTTAGCAAGCTTATTAACTTTCTCTTGTTTGGCACTTAAGTCGTCCAGCACTTGTTGTTGCACCAGAAAGTATGCATCTGAATTCTGCAGGGACTTCCTCAGTCCTTCGGCTTCCTGTCGCATAACATCTGATCGATGTCTTTCAACTTGAAGTTGAGACTCAAGAAGCCGAACTGATTCAGGCAACGAGTTCGAAGAGCTGGTGCCAGCAGTGGAAGCCAGTAACTCGAACACTACATCAAGACAGGACTTTGGGGTTGTCTCAGTGTCTTCAATATAGTTTTTATTAGCTTTCTTGGAGACCAACAGGAATGTCTCACTATCTTGAACATTATCTGCATTACTTCCTTTACCATTGCATAACAGGGTACTCTTCTCCAATATTTTATCCGCATTCTAAAAGAGAAACAAAACACATCACAGGTTTACAATGTAGTATATGGAACTCATTTTGGTAAACCAATTCAGTAGTAAGGTGGACAGGATAATGGCATGAAACAAACATATATCTATGTAGTATGGTCTATATCATTCTAGTTTATGTTGCCAAATCAAGATAGATACAGTTCGAATCATATCTATTTAAGACAAAGCAACATAGATAGAATATAAGTGTGCGAAACTACACAACAATAACAACACTTGTAATGTGCTTGGCATGAGAACATAACTGTTTATTCAATTGAAACTAAAATCAACATAGAGCAAGTTACAACAGCAAATAGCCAAACACGTTGAAGAAATGTCACGACCGGTTTTCCAATAAAAATATTTATTGAAAAGCCAATCTTTTAAGTCCAGTATGAGAGGAATCCTCTACACTGGCAGACAATTCTTGATACAATAAGCTAGTAGCATAAAATATATTACGGGGTCGAACTACGGTTGCTCAACCAAATTATTACAAGCACGCATATAATCATACATAATGGCGGACAGAACACAGTGGTGTGGAGACATACTACTGACTCAAGGATAGGCTGGTGGTGGAAAAACACAGCGGGGAGAGAAATACAAGACTCTATGTCTGTCATGTCATCGAGCGTCGAGGAGAGGCTCGATGAATTTATTTGGTAGCGGAAGCGGATATAAAACAGTGGCCAAATCCAGGGTCGCACAAGACTGACTGGGACTCCTCTAAGTGTCGGGCTCGCTATCGAACTCTTCATCCATGAGATCGCCTTCGTCAGCATCTGGCCAAATCAACAAGCCAGTGAGTACTTTGAAAGTACTCGCAAGACAGTTCGGACGTAAGGTATAACAAATGCATGCATGGATGCAACATGATTAATTCCTTAATGCACAATAAATAAAACTGGCATAACGGGTAAGTAAAAAGGGAAAACGGCGGTAGTCCGCCTGAAATTCCACAGAACATAAATAAGGACCGATCGGGTGTCTGAAGCGACGCCTCGAAAGGTGAACAAATAAAAATAAGGAAAATGATGCCACAGTCGGGCATCTTAGCGACACCACATAAAGGGCTTTTTTAAAAGAAATGCCACGGTCGGACGTCTGAGCGACATCGCAGAAAGGGCTTTAAAAGAAATGCCATAGTCGGACGTCTGAGCGACATCACATAAAGGGCTTTAAAAGAAATGCCACAGTAGGACGTCTGAGCGACATCACATAAAGGGCTTTAAAAGAAATGCCACAGTCGGACGTCTGAGCGAGATCGCGGAAAGGGCTTTAAAAAAAATGCCACAGTCGGACGTCTGAGCGACATCACATAAAGGGCTTTTATTCACAAGTAAATAATACTCATAATAAATATTCAATTCATGAAAACAAACGGGTTAGTCCATCCACCGGAGTGATCATTTAACCGGACTTAGCACTCATGCGATTCACCGGAGTCTCTGTCATCAAAGCTGACAATTGATTAGGATAAGAAGGAATCGAAACTTGACATGGAAGAGATGATTTGGAGGAATATATGACTCTGCAGAGTTTGTACAAAATTTTTCCCACAGTCAACGGATTTCCGTAGTCACGAAGGACTAGTTCCGTTTACGGTATTTCAGAAGAAAACACAGCTAACCGGTACACACCGATCCTACCTCTCGATGCTAGGAATCACCCTAGTCATCGTCCAAGAAAAACTTTTGAGACGGGGAGATCACAATCTCGAATAGCATGGGATTAAATTTATATACGCGCGCTCTAAGGGGTGCCCCCCTCTCGGTCCCAACCGGAAACACCCATGCCCCCTGACCGGATGACTGGCTTTAATCCAGGGCCATGGAACCATCATCACGGCCTCTCCTCTTTGGTGTGTACCATGAAAGCGGTTTGGAACTTACTAAACCATATTCCTTGCGGAAAACATGTGGTAGTACAAGGAAGGAAATGATAGGTACTGGACCGATATGGTTTGACACTGAAGTCACATAGTCTGGCGTAAGACTGGCATGCTACAACACTGCCGTCGTACCCATCCTCATGCCAACGCATGGCCATTCATATTCACCTTCATCCACGTATGGATCATCGAACTCACTTACCTCATTATCACATAAAATAACGTTCATCGGTATACTCACCGGCATGCCATGAAACTAACTAAATGCAAAACATGCCAAGACACTCATCATATCAAAAGTTCAAACATGCTTGCCTGGTTCAGAGTAGTCGGAGCCTAGCTCGGTGAAGTTCGCGGCTCCGTCACCTCCTTCGGTATCTACGTTTAAAGAAGATATATGCGCTAACGTAAATACCAAGGAGAGCACAGAAGGTAAACCAAATATTTTTCAAATAAATCTGATAAAAAACTAGACAAAATTTTAAAGAGAACAGAAAAAGAATCAATCAAAAATACTTTTCTGATTAAAAGTTATAAGGGTTTTTGTCCAGGGACTTATCTGTAATGAAACAGAAGATTTCCAGGGGCTAGTTTATAAAAACAGAAAACGCTTCGGTAGCGAATACGCCAGCCCGAAGAGAAAACGCATTCTGCCCGAAGGCGCTTCCAGAAAACGGTTCGAAGGAGAGAGCAGAGAGGCTGACGGTGGGGTCCCACCCGTCAGGTTCAAATGTTCAAACGGGGCGGCAGAGTTCGCCGGCGCCCGAGAGCCGCGGTGGTCGCCGGCGGCGATCCACGGCGAGGCAGAGAGATCGGAGAGTACCTCCGTGCTCGGGGTACCCTTCCGCGTCAGTTGATGGTGGTGGAGTCGGTTGGCGAGCACCACATCGACGGCGAGCTCTGCTCCGGCGGACGGCGGCTCGGGTGGTCGAGGGGCTCGTCGGAGAGGGCTGCAAAGATTAAATTGAGGTGGGGGTTAGATTACTGGGTGCAAGAGAGGGCTACGGACGAGGTTTGGGCGCCGGAGGTGGCCTCACCGAAGTGAATCGAGCTGGAGGCCGAGGCGGATCGGGGTGGCCGGAGCCGGGGAAGGAGACCTCCTCGAGGTCCTCCCAGTGGCCTGGCGGGGTGTTGGTGAGTAGTGGGGGTGCTGCGTGCACGAGAGTAAGCTCGGGACCCCTTTATATAGGCGGTCCGAGGCGGTTGCCGTGAACGGAGATTTCCGGCGAGCGATTACGGTGGCGTAGTGCTCGGTCGGGGTGGTTAGGGGGTCGAGCGTCATTACGGAGGTTCAGAGGGTCCATTTTTGTGCTAAGTTGGCCGGGGTTTGGGCGTTTAGAGCGAGCTCGACGGAACGGGGTGGTGCGGGCCCGTCGGCGGCAGAGAGCGCGCTCCGTGCGTGCTGCGCCACGGCGACGGTGCCGCATGCGTGCGCTGGCACGGAGAAGGCCACGCGGAGCCACCAGAAGATTTGGGCGGTGCCGAACGGCGTTGCGCCGCCGTTCTCCTCCCTGTCGGCCGTTACGGGGAGCCGGCCGCCGCAAGACACGCTGGCGCAGGCGGGCCAGGGCGCCACCGACGCCAGGGTCGCGCCAAGCGCGCGTGTGAAGCTTCGGACAAGCAAGCGAGGCCGCGAGCAACGTGCCAAGTGCACTGTGGCCGCGTGACTGAAACTGTCGAAACTGAAGATGACACTGAACTGAATTTCTGAACATTGAACAGTAACAGTGCCCACAAGGTGTTCGACCGAATGAAATTGGCCTCTGGTGATTTTTCCTTGAGCTGATTTTTGGTGGAGTGGCTTCTCCTTGCTCAAGTAGGCTGCCTGAATTTTGGTGGAATTTTTGGAGGAGTGTAGATATGAATTTCACCAAATTTGGCAAATCTGGTCCAAACTTGCAGAGACTGAATTTTGAAAAATTTGAAAAGAGGAGGAGTGGATCAAGATGGTTCTGGGTTGTGGGTTCAAAGGACAATCCAGGAGAATTGGTTTGAGGTCAAAACTCAAATGCAATAGGGCACTTGCTTTGAAAATCTCTCAGGCCCCAAATAATTTTCAGAATTGATTTGAGGGAAAAATAATTGGAATAAAAATCCAAAACCAGTTTGGATTAGTTGGGACAGAGAATTTAGGTTGATCACAAGTTGTAGGGGGGTTTTGGAGGGGTTTTACCACATGGGCAAGAATGCCAAGTCATGGTGGTTCCAAGATATGAAAATCCCAAATTTCATGGAGTTTCTTTTTTTTAAAAGAAAAAGACTAAACTCCCAAAAATAATTTTGAGAGAGAACCAACAGAGAAGAAGTTTCAAAAGGGCAAACACCAAAGTTTGAAGCCAGAATAAAAACCTTGTCAAAGAAAAGAAAGTTTCTTAAGAGGAAGGTTTTCTGAAAAAAATTTAAATGGCCTCTTTTCAAAAACCACAAAGTTTTTGCTGAAAACCAAAGTAAAAATTTTGGAGTGTCACAAGAAACAGGTTTACAACATACCTGTTGCACCATTGGAGTTTCAATTGCATCCTTCAAATTTGAAATTAGTTGGTGTCGGTAAATACAGTGATGCAAGAGCAAAGTAGTGTGAACCATAGCTACGGAACCTGACCTGAGAACGATTCTTCTTCTGCTTTAACCGTTGACTTTGGGTTCGGAGTGGTGGTCCTCGTGATTTGGGCACTGCAGTTGCCTTACTAACTGCTCATGTTTGGGTGCTCTATGGTGGAGACAGTGTTGTGTCAACGAGAACTGGGTGTCTATCTGTTGGGGCTGGGGTTAGAAGGGGAGTATCTGGTTCTCTGTCCAACTGGGTAGGGTACAATCTGCATGAGTGTGGGTTATGTGTGGTGTGGCTGGTTCTTGGGCAAGTACAACCGTGGTTCTATCTGCATCGACAGGTAGCACGATCTTTTCTGAAGACCGTGTTTTTGCTCCCAAAGATACTGCCATCACTCCCTCCAATTGAAATGGCTGATAAACAAAAAAAGTAATTGAATGCACAGACATTGTAAGATAGACAGGTGCAATGGATAGTAGGGAAGAAAACAAGGCATGAGATAATTCACATTTATGTTGTCTAAGCAAACAGAATAACAAGACATAATTTCACATATATGTTGGCTAATTAAACAGGATAGCATGACACAATTTCACATGTATGATGGCTAACTAAGCAGGATAGAATGACATACTTCAAAATATGATGACTATGTAAACAGGATGACATGATATAACTATACGATGTGTCTATCAAAGTGGTTGGCATGCCATTAATCACAAACATGCCATCGATGGAAACATGATGGCATGATATAATTCACGGATAGAATGACATAATTTAAAATATGATGACTATGTAAATAGGATGAGATGATATAACTATATTATGTCTTTAGAAAATGGGTTGGCATGCCATAATTCAGATACATGATGTCTATGTAAACATCATGGCATGACATAATTCAAATATATGATTTATATACTAAGGAAGTGAGCAGAGGGCAATCACATATATGATGTGTCAACTAAGGAGATGGCATTCAATATTGTGTATATGATGTAAAAACTAAGCATTGCAATATAACTTATGCATTATATGAGTAATATAACCATGCCAAGTTTGAGCATACACCTCAGGGGGATAATAGGACTGGTCATCTGCCTCTGAATCCTCCTCTGAAGAGCTATCTGTAACCAGCAAGATATCTGCTTCAGCAGGTAGCATTGTCTGCTCTGAAGACCTTGTTTTCACTCCAGATTTCTCCATCACCAATTCAAATGGCTGATGCACAGGAAGAGCAGTTGAATATACAAACATTGTCGACAAAAGCAATGAGAAATACAAAAAAAGGACGGCATGATATAATTCACATATATGATGCTTGCCTAAACAATATGGCATTACATAATTCACATACATAATGCCTTGCAACAAGATAACATTGCATAATTCACATATATAATGTCTTGTAACAAGATGACATTGCATAATTCACATATATGGTAATTAGACACTAAACAGTTGGCATTCACACAAAGCATGTCTAATCTAAGCAAATGACATAGCAATGCAAGATACCATACGCATGATATGAGCAACATAACCCTGCCAAGTTAGGGCATGCACCTCGTGGGGGAAATATGACTGGTCATCTGTCTCTGAATCCTCCTCTGAGGAGCTATTAGTAACCAGCAAAACATGCGCTTCGTCAGATAGCATTGTCTGCTCTGAAGACCTTGTTTCCACTCCAGATTTTTCCATGACCGTGCCGAATGGCTGATGCACAGGAAGAGTAATTGAATGTACTAAAATTGTTGACAAATTTAACACATAATAAAAAATGATGGCATGATATAATTGACATATAAGAAGACTGGCTAGCCAGGGAGGCATTGCAAAATTCACATATATGATGCCTGGCTAGATAAGATGGCATTGCATGATTCACATATACGATAAACAAACTAAACAGATGGCATTGACACAAAGCATGTCTAAACTAAGCAGATGACATCTTTAATGTATACAGTAAGCAATGCAAGGCACCATATGCATGATATTACCAATATCAGCATGCCAAGTTAGAGCGAAGACCTCATGGGGTAAATAGGAGTGGTCTTCTCCTTCTGAATCCCCCTCAGAACAGTTATCTTCCTCTTGATTATGATCCGAAATGGGTGGAGGGGGGCTGCCTTTGCGCCCACCATGGAACGACGTCTGCATGAAATTTTATTGGCACGCAAGGCTCGTCTCTTTTGCTCTACATGATCAGTTCCATTGTGTACAATAACTGGCATGCATAGGAATAAAACATAGTGAGATTATGTAAGGAGTGCATGCACAAATCCAGAGTGATGGTAGCAAACTATGGATAGACCCAAAACCAATGATAGCAGGCAGATATTAGCTTTAGTTAAAAAATACAGATAATGGCTCCTTTAATGTTTGTTTGCACCCAACATGAAACTCATAGTAGACACCGGAGATTAACCAGATAGTAGACAGATAGTACTAATTGCTGCCCCAATATGTACCCCACAACCATTTAAAAACTCAAGTTTCAGCATTCGTTTGGACCTAACTCGGAGTCTAATAGGTGAACATGACGATAATGTAGCATGTCATCATATTAAGCGACGCATAACGTAAGCAGACACGAAAGAGTGGGACCTCTCTTACGGACCCGTGTAGTCCTCAAGGTCATCTGCTCAGTTGATGATGGTAATGCAGTTGTCGTGGCTGCCGGCGGCGGGGAAGAAGATCTGAGGTGGCGAAAGACAGTCTGGAGAGCGGATCCCTGCTGTGGTGAACCCTTCCGTCGTTAGAGCAGCTGAGCTGGGGTGGAACACAGCGCCGCAGGAGCAGGACAAACCACACAAGGTTTTCTTTGACACATATCTGTAACAGAAGTAATTGAGTAAGGGCTTGTTTGAATTTGAGGATTCTAACAATGCAGGGATAGGAAATAGACAGGAATAGGATAGGAATGCACGTGCAAAACAGAGAATTTAAAAACACAGGATTTCTGCCAATCTGGGTGTTTGATTCACAACAATTGGAAGATCACAGGATGCAAAAAAGCATAATGAGATTAAGTCAAACCACAAGAAAATGTACGGTTATAATGCTATTATGCTACTATCTCTTAGTCTTGTGCTTGATGAATAGGAATATGAAAAGGAGGAGAAGTGGAAATTAGAATTCCTACGGTTTTTCTTTCAAGGAGACACTAAAGGAACAAATCCTATATTTTTCCTTTGCTCCATTCCTTTGCACCAAATTCATGAAAAGTAGTACCATAGGAAACTGTCCAATTTCTATGTTTTTCATTCACTTTTCCTTTCAAGCACTGGCGATTCTAGTAGGCAGGCTTGAGCACGGAAAATCCTACACTAAAAAAATGTTTTTGTGCAACTTCTATTACTTTGGACCCAGGCCACTGCCATACTAGCTCAACTCCCAGGCCCGTTGACAAATGCACAGCTCCAACGCACAGAGATAAATAATGATGGCATTCAAGAGAGTCCATCACGGATAGCTAAGGTCCCTGGTACCTCACTGCTTGTCATATAGTAGGATAAAATAATGATATTTCCTGTTACTACGAGTGCTAAGTGGACAATATATATAACATGTAGAGTAAAAAAGAGATGCAACAAGTGTACAACCTCTTTGGCGAAGCCATGTCGATCTCAACGTGATGGGGTTGGCCGGTGAGGATGCTCCGGCTGACTTGGCTGTCGGAGGAGGGGAAGAAGATCTTAGGCGTCTGGAGATGGAGCCCGAGGTACTGCTCCGCTGTGATGGAGGGTTTCATCGTTGGAGCAGCTCCGGTGAGTTGTACGACGTTGAGGCTGAAGCAGGACAAGAGAGACAACGAACAAAATTAACCTGAGTGGAATTCTAATAACATCTCCAATACATGACATAAAATACATAACCACAAAGTGCTAGATGTAAAATACATCAGCCGCTCATCTCTGAACTTAACTGTCAAAACTGAATTTAACTGTTGAAACTGAACTTAAGTGTCGAAACTGAACTTAACTGTCGAAACTGAAGTTTGCTGTCGAAACTGAATTTTGCTGTCGAAACTGAATTTTGCTGTCGAAACTGAACGCACTAGCAAGGTGAGGCTACACGTCGGTCGATTTTTCATCTCTGGTCAGTCGATTTTGTAGCCGTTGGATACGAAATCAAGGGCATGCGGTTCATCTTCAACCTCCACCCCTCTGAGTCGCCAGCCACCACCGGCCAAACAGCAGCCCCCCGCCGCCTGCGGCCGGCGGTGCGCCGCCCCGCCCACCCCCAAAGCACTCCCCACCGCTGGTCCACCGCCGCCCCGGCCATCCCTCTAAGCCCCCCCGTGCCGAGCTTTTTCTCTAGCGATCCCCACGCCACCGCCCCACCAACGCCCCACCACCGCCGGCAACCACCGCCCCCACCCTGAACCCTAAGATAGATAGTGGGGTACCTCTCCGACGAGCCCCCCTCCCTGCTGCGGCTGGTTCTTCCTTCACCCCGGCGAGCCCCTCCACCCCCTGAAAATCGACTGACCCAAAAGTCGATTTAGTCGACTGAAGTGTAGCTAAATCGGAGCAGCATCGTAAGCAAGAGCAAGAGCAAGAGCAGCAGCACGAGCAAGAGCAATAGCAAGAGCAGACCAGGCAGGGGACCAAGAGCAAGAGCAGAGCAGCAGCGCGAGCGAGAGCTAAAGCAGCAGCAGCTCCTACTGATGTGGATGTCGCCGCCGAGGGAGCAACGCCATGGAGGAAGTGGCCGGCGATGCCGCCGTGGATGGAGCCACGCCATGTCAGCTCGGGACCGAGCGCCGGCAGCATCGTGAGATCGAATCAAGAAGAAAATGTGGCGATTAGTGTACAACCTCTTTGGTGGCACCGATTAGGCCGCATCTGCATCCGAGGAAACGGCGATGATGATGCTCTTCCGGTGGTGCAGGTGAATACGGCGGTGTGGGAATGGAGGTGGTGCGAAAGACGAGGGGAACGTCACGGCAGCTCCTTGGAGGTGGAGGACGGGGTGGCTGAACTGGCGGGACGACGAGATCGACGATGGATCCTCATCCGGTATGGTGGATGAGGGACGTCAAGGTGTTGCTGTGGACGACGTCGTCGGGGAAAAGGCTCCGGCTGGGTGGCGGACGGAGTAGGGTGTGGGGTTTCGTCATGGGTTTTCACAGCCTCGGTGTACGAATGGGTGGGCGGATGGGATGGCAGTGGGGAACCATGTCTTAGGGACGCGCTTGTCTGAAATGTGGGGTAAGTTACGAAAGTACCCCCACCGATTTGAGGCGCTTCTTTCGGTTCAGGGGTACCACGGGCATTTCACGTGTCGGGATTTCACAAGAGGTGGGAGTTTTTGCGCACGTTGTAATTTCGGAATAGCAAGGCGCGGGTTGAGATGGAGGGAGTTATCGGAGCACGACGAGACAAAGATATATCTTAAATATTTCGGGCTAACAAGGCGCGGGTTGAAGAGGCGGGAGTTTCGCAGCACGATAGACAGAGACGCTAGCTTGAATGTTCGGCATAACAAGGCGTGTCTTGAAATTTCAGAAGAACAAGCTTAACGTGTACCCAAAAAAAAGACAATTTGCACCTCAACACGCACAACACACACACACAAACACCATTTAGACTAGAGTAAGGTACACGTGCATTGCACACATGAGATTTGGCAACCAAATTATGAATAAATACCACATTATAGCATGTAAGCTTTGAGTCATATATGCATCATGTAGATGTTCGTTTAATTCTTATAGTTCATTTCATTCAAAATCATCTAGTTTTTATAAGAAAGCTAATCTATTTTAAGATTCATGGAATTGTGCGTTGTAAGACATAGAGTAAAAACAAATAATGGCAAATCATATAGAAAAACATTTGGGCAATTCTGATACGAAAGATTCTAGAACAAATAAGAAGTGCTTGTGTTTTGATGTTTGTGCATTATGCTTAAGTTCAACCATGGAGTCTTCTAGATTATACATGTGGTGAAATCTGGTAGAATCTAGATGATATCCAACGGCAGTAGTGCTGAAATTTGCCATCTTTGGACCATCGGATTCGCCTCATCCAACGACCATCTTTCAAAGTTAAAGTTACCCGCACACAATATAAAAAATATAATATATATAGGGGTATAGATATAGATATGTGACACGAAAGCCGCCCATCATCTCCAATTAGAATAGTGTGTCCATGCACGGATGCGACGTGGCCAAATGATGTCTGCCATTGGTATCTCAAATTCAAATCAGTCTGACCTTGTTCAATGTGTATACATTACAACATGCTCGTTTCCAAACCACACCACGCAGATCTCCGTTATATTCATGCATGCATGGGTTTCAAACATTAGGATCTCTTATTCAAATATTTGAATTCAACTTTACATTGATTATGACCTCACCTAGTCTTTTACACCCACACAGTCGTCTTCTCTTTATAATTGTACCACTAACTTTCTCTCGTGCATGCATGCACACACACTACCAGTCGGCATTATCCATCGCACACATGCAATCTTTTTCTTCAGGTCGGTCTCCCATGAAGGCACACACCGACACACATCCCGCTCTCCATCATATCGGGCATTCTTTATCTCTCACGCGTGCATGCGCAACGATCAATGTTCCTCTATGTATGTGTGTATATAGCTAGGTCTTTCATAGTTTTCCACAAAAACCGATCAATCGATATATCCAGTGAGGTCTCACCCTCTTTCCCACGTCCACATCGATCAATCTATACCTCTCTATATAGGATTAACATATATAGCTAATACACCCACATTAATTATATATCCAACGTCCCCCTCTCATCATCCATGCCTTCCGCTTCATCTCTCAGACACGTGCACAATGGCAAAGACAGGGGGCAGTATGGGCCCTGCCCCCCCCCCCTAACATCACTATATATCGAGGCTAATATGAATGTGATCATTAGACAATTGCTGCTAAAAATGGTTTAAGTTCATGAATTGACCCTCCTCGTAAAGGATTAGCAATGCTTGGCCCCCTAGCTCATTTATTTTTCATGGCTCCGCCAGTGCGTGCAACAGCGCACGTTCTCGCCCCCTCTCTCTAAATATCTATCTCGCACTTGTGCATTCCTTCATAGTCTCCCTCCACTCGGCCCCTCGCACCATATTCTAGCCCCCCCCCAACCGGATTTTGCCACATGTACAATCTAGCAGACTCCATGGTTGAACTTAAGCATAATGCACAAACCTCAAAACAACAGTGGTTCTCTTTTGTTCTAGAATCTTTCGTATCATAACTGCCCAAACTTTTTTTCTAGTTGGATTGCCATTATTTGTTTTTACTTTATGCTTTACAATGCACAATTCCATGAATCATAAAATAGATTAAGGTCTTCTTTGACTCAAAGGATTCTCAAAGGAATTTTGGAGGATTCTAATCATTAGGAATTTTTCCTATCTTGGTTGTCTGATTCGTAGGATTGTAAACCATAGGAATTTTTCCATATGATTCATTTGCACTAGATTTCATAGGAAGCATCCCATCCACTCAAACCTCTTTGAAAGAATTCTACGTTTTTTCTATGCACAATCAAACACTCGTACAATCCTGTAGGATTCAAGACGACATTCCACTATAATCCCATGTTTTTCCTATTCCTGCGTTCTTAGATTTTTTATAAAAACTAATTGATTTTGAATGAGATGAACTATAAGAATTAAACGAAGGGCTACATCAGGCATATATGACTCAGAGCTTACATGCTATAGTGTGGTATTTATTCATAATTTGGTTGCAAAATCTGATGCGTGCAATGCACGTGTACCTTACTAGTACTTCGAGTATGTGCAAAACACGTAAATTATAATACCAATGGCACGCTACACAGCGTCTCTCTTACAGTTCATGAAGCCACGTGGACATGTGGAGGTGTTGTCGCGACCTCCTTGGGTGGATTGATCACAGTGACATGCTGCTGGTTCCAGAAGAATGTACTCGTCCTCCCTGAGCCATACTGGCGGTACATGCACGAAGCAAAGATGTGCACGCATGCCATGCACGCACTCATTCCCTCGCACACACACCCGGGTACACTGGCGGACGCAATTTTGTACCAAGATCCACCCCGTGGGATAATTTGACGCGTGTAAAGTCGTTCACTTCATTGATGGTCAATTAATACAGCGCATGCAAATTGAGTGGACGTGAGGGCGGAAGAAATACATTATTACTCCACTGCGCGCATGAGAGTAGTTAAATCGTGGGTTGCTAGTAGTACTTCCATTGGTCTCCTTCGTATTTTGTGCCAATTTTTGACCGTAACATAATATTTACGCATTTCAGCAGTGTAGTGCTTGAAATTTATGTTCCGCTAAACTCATCAGGAGCAGTTTTGGGCCTTGAAACCAAAACCATCAATTAATCTTTACCTTGTTCCCATCACATTCGAAAGCCTGCTCACACCTACTAGTACGTACCAAACCTGAACGTGTTCCCACTATGCAGGTATTAGTACTAGTGCTAGTACTTAGGTTATAAAAAGGGGAACTACCTAACCGAAAATTACTCTACCTTTGCTCCTCATAAGTGCTTCTTCTTCGTCCGTCGTTGCCATGGCCGGTGAGAAGAGCTCTAGGTCGAGAACTACTCGTAACAAGGGAGCGGCAACCAAGGCTCCGGAAAAAAAAGAGGGCTCGCCGCCACGCAGAGACCTCGAAAGATCTCTCACGGGCAGGCGATGGCTCCCAGGAGCGCCCTAGCCGCGGAGGCGAACATGCCGAGCCGGTGGAGATGGAGTCGTTATCCCTCGACGGCATGCCCGATCAGCTCAATAAGCACCTCAATAAGCAGAAGGAGTTCATCCAAGGCTTGATGGAGTTGCTGAAGGAGAGCTCGACGACATGCCCGCTGAGCTCAATAAGCAGGGGGAGTTGACCGCCGGCTTGGTGATGCTGCTGAAGAAGAGCATTGCCTCAGAGAAGAAGGCAACCGGCAAAATCCTGCGACTTTAGGAGGACAAGGCAAAGCTCTGCCACGAGATCGACCTGTTGAAGGAGAAGAATGCCGGCTGGAAGAAGCTGCATGAGAATAGTAGTTCCTCCATGAAGATGCTGCAGGCCCTCGTCATGAAACAGAAGGAGGAGTTGGCGAAGCTCTGCATCTAGCACCCGGCTGCTGTCAAGGTACGTAATGCGGCCGTGGAACAGATGATGAAGGCTCGCGTCGAGAAATCCCGCGTCATGGATAGAATGAAGAAGATGGTGGAGGAGACACGCAACGAGATGGAGGTCGTGGAGGCGATGAAGAAGCAGTTACGACTCTGCGGCGAATTAGATCATTTGGGGTGATAATCTTCCTTCTTCTTTTGCTCCTGTGTTTCATCTTTTGCTTCGGGTGTTTCGCCGCACGTGTCACGTTCTCTGCGAGGCATGAATAGAACAATGCTTTTTTTGAGGGAATGAATAGAACAATGCTAACAATGAGATGACTAGCAAATTAGATCATTTTTTATCGCCATATGGCACTAGACTGCCATGTTTCATGCTCCTCCGTCGCAGTACTACTCCAGTGGAAAACTTGAGTATACCGCACGGTTCTTTGCTCCTCCTCAGGTCATCAGCGCATTTATACGAGCAGTCAAATCATAAGGCCCTGCCTTCCAGCAGTAATGAGCCGTCAAGTCACAAAGGCCCTTGCCTCTCGTGAAACCGACCAAGCTAGACTGCCCCGCCCTCTAGCCTTTTAAAAAATGTATACTTTTGTATAGCAGTAGTATCGATGGATTGCGCCATGGAGCAAAACTTGAAATTAAAAAAAGGTGGTACATATAGAGAGCGCTCGTCGCCAAATTATGCATATAGTACTATTAAAAAGGCTAGTCAAAATAATGGTGTCCAGCACAACCCATCCCTCAAATAAAACTAAGCATCCTGTAATTCTTTGACAAAACTAAGCACCCTGAAATTCTTTGACAACTAAACTGCTGGCTATATGATGTTGGCCATATATATTGTACATATGTAATGTGAAGAAAGGAGTGGTAGTACTATACCAACTAAAAGATGAAATGTAAGAAATACTAGTATGTACGTACTGAAGAGTTAAAGTAACGAGAAGAAACATAACACAGTTCTGCTGGGGGCTCAGCACAACACACCCCTCAAATTAAATTAAGCACACCTGAAATTAAACTTTGCAACTATTCCAGTAGACACTGCATTAGAACCACCATGAGCAACGACACTGCCACCTTACTCGGAGTCCTCATCCACGTCCTCTACTTCGTCCTTGTCCCTCTTCCTCTTGGCCGATACTTCTTTGCTTGAACCGCACACTTGGTTGTTGCTCTTCATTCAACCCTTGTAGATATTGAAGCAAAGGTAGCCATCCATTGCAGCATAGTGGATGTGGTTTATATCTAGTACATTCCGCTGCCATGCATGACGATGAAGCGTGTATGGAGGTTTCTCCAGTTTACTGTATGAAGGATGAACCGTGGCTCCTGCCAGGGTCAGCATTGAAGGCTGATGAGAGGACACCAGCCGATTCTTCTGGAGGTCGAAGGTGTTGCCTACAATGAGGCCTATCCGACCCAGGACTTCTTTGTCGTTACCAAAGTCTATAGTAACGAATTTGACTAGGTTGCTCTCGAGGAAGTCCTTAAAATCCTGGCACTCAACGTCGGCATGGCATATGTGGTAGACCAAGCATAAGTCATGCACGCAAACCTGGATCACGGCAGGCTTCTTCCTCTCTTTGTCCTTTAGATCCTTCTCTCGTCCCAGGACTGTGGTGTACTCAACATCTAGCCTAGCGACCCACTCATCATCTGAGTCTTCGAACATGCGTCTGAAGCGAGAAAGGCACCCTTTCACCATCGCGGAAGAACGGGTGTAGATGATGTCGAAGTCATCACCAGTGATGATTCTAACCTTGTACTCACTGCCGATTGTGGAGATTTGGGACGCCATGTATTTGGGAGGAGGGTTAGGATTAGTGGAACTGCCGTAATGTGAATGGACGGGACGACTAGGAGTGAACCGCCGTAGTATTAAAGGACGTGCGGGCACGAGTAGGAGCAAACTGCCAGCGTGCGAACGGCAGGGTGGTGGTTTTTTTCTTTCACTAACGGAGCTTATGAGATTTCCTGTTGAGTTTTGTGTTGTGAAGTTTTCAAGTTTTGGGTAAAGATTTGATGGACTATGGAATAAGGAGTGGCAAAATCCTAAGCTTGGGGATTCCCATGGCACCCCAAGATATTCAAGAGTAGCCAAAATCCTAAGCTTGGGGATGCCCCGGGAAGGCATCACCTCTTTCATCTTCGTTCATTGGTAACTTTACTTGGAGCTATATTTTTATTCGCCACATGATATGTGTTTTGCTTGGACCGTCGTGTATGATATTATTCTTTGCTTTTTAGTTTTCCACAATCATCCTTGCTGTAAACACCTTTTGGGAGAAGCCTACTTGATTGAAATTTATTACAATACTGTATGTGCTTCACTTATATCTTTTGAGCTAGATAGTTTTTGCTCTAGTGCTTCACTTATATCTTTTAGAGCACGGCGGTGGCTTAATTTTGTAGAAATTGCTAGTCTCTCATGCTTCACTTATATTATTTTGAGAGTCTTTTAGAACAGCATGGTATTTGCTATGGTTATAAAATTGGTCCTAGAATGGTAGGCATCGAAGTTGGGTATAATAAAAACTATCATAGGAAGTGAATTGGATGCTATGATCAATTTTATACTTGATAATTGTTTTGAGATATGGAGGTAGTGATATTAAAGTCATGCTAGTTGGGTGATTATGAATTTAAAGAATGCTTGTGTTGAAGTTAGCAAGTCCCATAGCATGCACGTATGGTTAAAGTTGTGTAACAAATTTGAAACATAAAGTGTACTTGGATTGTGCATCCTTATGAGTGGCGGTCGGGGACGAGCGATGGTCTTTTCCTACCAATCTATCCCTCTAGGAGCATGCGTGTAGTGCTTGTTTTTTGATGACTTCTAAATTTTTGCAATAACTATATGAGTTCTTATGACTAATGTTGAGTCCATGGATTATACGCACTTTTACCTTTCCATCATTGCTAGCCTCTTCGGTACCGTGCATTGCCCTTTCTCACCTTGAGAGTTGGTGCAAACTTCGCCGGTGCATCCAAACCCCGTGATACGATACGCTCTATCACACATAAACCTCCTTATATATTCCTCAAAACAGCCACCATACCTACCTATTATGGCATTTCCATAGCCATTCCGATATATATTGCCATGCAACTTTCCACCGTTCCGTTTATCATCATGACATACATTACTTTTGTCATATTGCCATTGCATGATCATGTAGTTGACATCGTATTTGTGGCAAAGCCACCATGCATAATTTTTCATACATGTCACTCTTGATTCATTGCACCATCCCGGTACACCGCCAGAGGCATTCATATAGAGTCATATCTTGTTCTAGTTTCGAGTTGTAATTCATATGTTGTAATCAATAAAAGTGTGATGGTCATCATTATTAGAGCATTGTCCCCAAAAAGAAAAAAAGAGAAAAAAAGAAAGGCCAAAAGAAAAAAAAGAAAGGCCAAAGAAAAAAATAAAAATAAAAAAATAAAAAAATAAAAAAAATAAAAAGGGGCAATGTTACTATCTCTTTTTACACACTTGTGCTTCAAAGTAGCACCATGTTTTACATGTAGAGAGTCTCATATGTTGTCACTTTAATATACTAGTGGGAAGTTTTCATTCTAGAACTTGGCTTGTATATTCCTATGATGGGCTTCCTCAAATTCCCCTAGGTCTTCATGAGCAAGCAAGTTGGTTGCACACCCACTAGTTTTCTTTTGTTGAGCTTTCATTCATTTATAGCTCTAGTGCATCCGTTGCATGGCAATCCCTACTCCTCATGTTGACATCAATTGATGGGCATCTCCATAGCCCGTTGATTATCCTCGTCAATGTGAGAATTTCTCCTTTTTTTGTCTTCTCCACACAATCCCCATCATCATATTCTATTCCACCCATAGTGCTATATCCATGGCTCACGCTCATGTATTGCGTGAAAGTTGAAAAGGTTTGAGATTATTTAAGTACGAAACAATTGCTTGGCTTGTCATCGACGGTGTAGAATTTGGGAACATTTTTGTGTGACGAAAATGAAGCATAGCCTAACTATATGATTTTGTAGGGATGAACTTTCTTTAGCCATGTTATTTTGAGAAGACATGATTACTTTTATTAGTATGCTTGAAGTATTACTATTTCTTTTATCATTCTGAACTTTTATTTTGAATCATTTGGATCTGAACATTCATGCCACAATAAATAAAATTACATTGAGAATTATGCTAGGTAGCATTCCGCATCAAAAATTCTATTTTTATCATCTACCTACTCGAGGACGAGCAGGAATTAAGCTTGGGGATGCTTGATACGTATCCAACATATCCATAATTTTTTTATTGTTCCATGCTATTATATTACCCCTTTTGGATGTTTATGGGCTTTATTTTACATATTTATATCATTTTTGGGACTAACCTACTAACCGGAGGCCCAGCCCGTGTTGCTGTTTTTTTGCCTATTTTAGTATTTCGAAGAAAAGGAATATCAAACGGAGTCCAAACGGAATGAAACCTTCGGGAGCGTGATTTTGGGAATGAACATGATCCAGAGGACTTGGAGTGCAAGTCAAGAAGCGATTGAGGCGGCCAGGAGATAGGAGGGCGCGCTCCCTATCTCGTGGGCCCCTCGGGCGGCCACCGACGTACTTCTTCATCCTATATATACGCACGTACCCCGAAAACATCCAGGGAGCTAACAAAAAACAATTTCCACCGCCGTAACCTTCTGTATCCGCGAGATCCCATCTTGGAGCCTTCGCCAGTGCTCCGCCGGAGGGGGAATCGACCATGGAGGGCTTCTACATCAACACCATAGCCCCTCCGATGAGTTGTGAGTAGTTTACCACAGACCTTCGGGTCCATAGTTATTAGCTAGATGGCTTCTTCTCTCTTTTTGGATCTCAATACCATGTTCTCCCCCTCTCTTGTGGAGATCTATTTGATGTAACTCTTTTTGTGGTGTGTTTGTCGAGATCCGATGAATTGTGGGTTTATGATCAAGTTTATCTATGAGAAATATTTGAATCTCCTCTAAATTATTTTATGTATGGTTGAGTTATCTTTGCAAGTCTCTTAGGATTATCAGTTTGGTTTGGCCTACTAGATTGATCTTTTTTGCCATGGGAGAAGTGCTTAGCTTTGGGTTCAATCTTGCGGTGTCCTTACCCAGTGATAGCAGGGGTTGCAAGGCACGTATTGTATTATTGCCATAGAGGATAAAAAGATGGGGTTTATATCATATTGCTTGAGTTTATCCCTCTACATCATGTCATCTTTCTTAATGCGTTACTCTGTTCTTATGAACTTAATACTCTAGATGCATGCTGGATAGCGGTCGATGTGTGGAGTAATAGTAGTAGATGCAGCCAGGAGTCGGTCTACTTGTTGCAGATGTGATGCCTATATACATGATCATGCCTAGATAATCTCATAATTATTCGCTTTTCTATCAATTGCTCGACAGTAATTTATTCACCCACCGTTATACTTATGCTATCTTGAGAGAAGCCACTAGTGAAACCTATGGCCCCCGGGGCTATCTTTTATCATATAAGCTTTCAATCTACTTTTATTTGCATCTTAACTTTTCGCATCTATATTATAAAATACCAAAAATATATTTATCTTATCATACTATCTCTATCAGATCTCACTTTCGCAAGTGGCCGTGAAGGGATTGACAACCCCTTTATTGTGGTTGTTGCGAGTTCTTTGTTTGTTTGTGTAGGTGTGTGGACTTTTGAGGAGACTCCTACTGGATTGATACCTTGGTTCTCAAAAACTGAGGGAAATACTTACGCTACTATTGCTGCATCACCCTTTCCTCTTTAAGAAAAACCAACGCAAGCTCAAGACGTAGCAGTATCTCAACGAGTTGCCGGATCATCGGAATGTTGCCGTGGCACCCGTTTTGTTCCTCCATGGTGACCAAATGCTTCATAACATGCTTATGTCAACATTTTCATAAAAATTGCATAAAACTTGCATATGTCATCCGCATCATGATAACAAAATTTAAAATGTTTAAAATTGTTGTTTGCTTTAAAATTGCTAAATGACATGGGGATTTTCTGGAATTGTTGTTTGTTATTTCCGACCTCTTTTAAATTGCCTAGCTAGGTAGTTTTATTATGCTTCACCTCTTGCCATATTAATTAACATTTAATAATTGTTGAGTATCTTAACCGAGAGTAAACTAAATAATTTGATGTGGTGTTTGTTGCACTTTTCCATGCCATGCATTATTTAAACCGGACATGCATCATACTTGGTTGCGCATCATGCCATGTTTATGTGATGCTTGTTTACCTTGTTATTTGCTTCTTTCCGGCTATGCTTCTTCTCGATAGTTCCTGTTTTGTTGCGATCGTGAGGATTCGTTCGACTACGCTTGGTTCGTATTCTTCATGGACTCAATCTTCTTCCTAGCGGGATTTTAGGCAAGATGACCATTACCCTGGATCTCACTACTATCACTGTGATGCTAGTTGTCTCGATGCTATCGCTATGTCGCTCTACCTACCACTTGTTTATGAAGCCTCCCAAATTGCCATGTCAGCCTATAACCTTTTTCACCCTTCCTAGCAAACCGTTGTTTGGCTATGTTACCGCTTTGCTCGGCCCTTCTTATAGTGTTGCTAGTTGCAGGTGCAGTTGCGGGTTATTCCATGTTGGAACATGGATATCATGGATATTTTGGGATATCACAATATCTCTAATTTAATTAATGCATCTATATACTTGGTAAAGGGTGGAAGGCTCGGCCTTATGCCTAGTGTTTTGTTCCACTCTTGTCGTCCTAGTTTCCGTCATACCGGTGTTATGTTCCTTAATTTTGCGTCCCTAACACTGTGAGGGTTTATGAGACCCTCTTGACAGTTCTCTTTGAATAAAACTCTTCCAGCAAGGCCCAACATTGGTTTCACCATTTGCCTAATAACAACTAAAACTTAAATAGGGGATTTTCTCCGGACCCCTACTATTTTAATCAACCCCCCCCCCCCGCCCCGGGACAGTGCTCCTCTGAGTGTTGGTCCGAACCGAGCAGCCTGCGGGGCCACCTCGGGGAAACTCGAGGGTTGGTTTTACTCGTAGCTTGCCTCATCCGTTGTGCCCTGAGAACAAGATACGTGCGGCTCCTATCGGGATTTGTCGGCACACCGGGAGGTCTTGCTGGTTTTGTTTTACCATTGTCGAAATGCCTTGTGCACCGGGATCCCGAGTCTGATCAGATGTCCCGTGATGGAGGATTGTCTCCGCGGATCGCGAGCTTATAATGGGCTAAGTTGGGACACCCCTGCAGGGTTTCAACTTTCAAGAGTCGTGCCCGCGGTTATGTGGCAGATGTGAGTTTTTAATATCCTGTTGTAGAGAACTTGACACCATATTCGAATTAAAATACACCAACCGCGTGTGTAACCGTGATGGTCTCTTTTCGGGTGACTTCGAGAAGAGAACGCGGTGGGGTAATGCTTGAACGTAAGTAGTTCAGGATCACTTAGTGATCATTACTAGTTTGTGACTGATTGCGTAGCTTCTCATCTTATTCTTGTACTTGTAATTTAGCCACCGTACATTGTTTAGTGCTGCTGCAACCTCACCACTTATCCATTCCATACCCATTAAGCTTTGCTAGTCTTGATACCCATGTTAATGGGATTGCTGAGTCCTCGTGGCTCACATATTACTACAACAATAGTTGCAGGTACAGGTAATGCGATGCTCTGACGCGAGTGCGATGGTTGCTTGTTTGGAGTTCTTCTTCTGCTTCTTCTTTGATCAAGGGATATAGGTTCCAGGTCAGGAGCCTGGGCTAGCAGGGCGGATGTCGTTCTTCTTTTTCATTTGATTTCATCCGTAGTCGGATCCTGCTCTTCTGCTTGATGAATGCTATGTATTGATGTATTGCTGTATGAATGTTGTAATTTGTGGCGAGTGTAAGCCATTATCTTGTATTCTCATCTATTAAGTACATGGTATGTTGTAATGATATCCACCTTGCTATGTGCTCGAAATGTGGTTGTGCCCTGATCATTAATTCATCACGTGATTGGGATAGAACTGCATCTTGGGTGCTACATATAAGTTATTGTATGAGATGATCATGTTTTGTAAAAGTTATCGTCAACTAGCAGGAGCCTTATGGTTGTCTCTTTATTGTTTGAAATGCAATCGCCATGTAATTGCTTTACCTTATCACTAAGCGGTAGCAATAGTCGTAGTAGCAATAGTTGGCGAGATGACAATGATGCTACGATTGAGATCAAGGTGTGAAGCCGGTGACAATGGAGATCATGACGGTGCTTTGGAGATGGAGATCAAAGGCACAAGATGATGATGGCCATATCATGTCACATATTTTGATTGCATGTGATGTTTATCTTTTATGCATCTTATTTTGCTTAGTACGACGGTAGCATTATAAGATGATTCCTCACTAAATTTCAAGGTATAAGTGTTCTCCCTGAGTATGCACCGTTGCTACAGTTCGTCGTGCCAAGACACCACGTGATGATCGGGTGTCATAAGCTCTACGTTCACATACAACGGGTGCAAGCCAGTTTTGCATGTGCAAAATACTCGACTTAAACTTGATGAGCCTAGCATATGCAGATATGGCCTCGTAACACTGAGACCAAAAGGTCGAACATGAATCATATAGTAGTTATGATCAACATAGAGATGTTCACCATTGAAAACTACTCCATCTCACGTGATGATCGGACATGATTTAGTTGATTTGGATCACGTGATCATTTAGATGACTAGAGGGATGCATATCTAAGTGGGAGTTCTTTAGTAATATGATTAATTGAACTTCAATTTATCATGAACTTAGTCCTGGTAGTTTTTTGCATATCTATGTTTTTGTAGATCAATGGCCCGTGCTACCATCCCATTGAATTTTAATGCGTTCCTAGAGAAAGATAAGTTGAAAGATAATGGTAGCAACTACACGGACTGGGTCCATAACTTGAGGATTATCCTCATTGCTGCACAGAAGAATTACGTCCTTGAAGCACCGCTAGGTGCAAGGCCTGCTGCAGGAGCAAATGCTGATGTTATGAACGTCTGGCAAGATCGATCTGATGACTACTCGATAGTTCAGTGTGCCATGCTTTACAGCTTAGAATCGGGACTTCAAAGACGTTTTGAATGTCATGGAGCATATGAGATGTTCCAAGAGTTGAAGTTAATATTTCAAGCAAATGCCCGAGTTGAGAGATATGAAGTCTCCAACAAGTTCTATAGCTGCAAGATGGAGGAGAATAGTTCTGTCAGTTAACACATACTCAGAATGTCTGGGTTACATAACCACTTACTCAGCTAGGAGTTAATCTTCCTGATGATAGTGTCATTGACAGAGTTCTTCAATCACTTCCACCAAGCTATAGAGGCTTCGTGATGAACTATAATATGCAAGGGATGGAAAAGACAATTCCCGAGCTCTTCGCAATGCTAAAGGCCGTGGAGGTGGAAATCAAGAAGGAGCATCAAGTGTTGATGGTTAACAAGACCACTAGTTTCAAGAAAAAGGGCAAACGGAAGAAGGGGAACTTCAAGAAGAATAGCAAGCAAGTTGCTACTCCTAGGAAGAAACCCAAGTCTGTACCTAAGCCTGAAACTGAGTGCTTCTACTGCAAAGGGACTGGTCACTGGAAGCAGAACTGCCCCAAGTATTTGGCGGATAAGAAGGATGGCAAAGTAAAAGGAATATTTGATATACATGTTATTGATGTGTACCTTACTAATGCTCGTAGTAGCGCCTGGGTATTTGATACTGGTTTTGTTGCTCATATTTGCAACTCGAAACAAGGGCTACGGATTAATGGCTAAGGACGAGGTGATGATGCGCGTTGGAAATGGTTCCAAGGTCGATGTGATCACCGTTGGCATGCTACCTCTACATCTACCTTCGGGATTAGTTTTAGACCTGAATAATAGTAATTTGGTACAGCGTTGAGCATGAACATTATATCTGGATCTTGTTTGATGTGAGACGGTTATTCATTTAAATCAGAGAATAATGGTTGTTCTATTTATATGAGTAATATCTTTTTTGGTCATGCACCCTTGATGAGTGGTCTATTTTTGTTGAATCTCGGTCGTAGTGATACACATATTCATAATATTGAAGCCAAAAGATGCAAAGTTAGTAATGCTAGTGCAACTTATTTGTGGCACTGTCGTTTAGGTCATATTGGTGTAAAGTGCATGAAGAAACTCCATGTTGATGGGCTTTTGGAATCACTTGATACTTGCGAACCATGCCTCATGGGAAAGATGACTAAGACTTCGTTCTTCGGAACAATGAAGCGAGCCACTGACTTACTAGAAATAATACATATCGATGTACGCGGTCCGATGAGTGTCGAGGCTCGCGGCGGGTATTGTTATTTTCTGACCTTCACAGATGATTTGAGCAGATATGGGTATATCTACTTAATGAAACACAAGTCTGAAACATTTGAAAAGTTCAAAGAATTTCAGAGTGAAGTGGAAAATCATCGTAACAAGAAAATAAAGTTTCTATGATCTGATCGCGGAGGCGAATATTTGAGTTATGAGTTTGGTCTTCATTTGAAACAATGTGGAATAGTTTCGCAACTCACGCCACCTGGAACACCACAGCGTAATGGTGTGTCCGAATGTCGTAACCGTACTTTATTAGATATGGTGCGATCTATGATGTCTCTTACTCATTTACCGCTATCGTTTTGGGGTTATGCTTTAGAGACAGCTGCATTCACGTTAAGTAGGGTACCATCTAAATCCGTTGTGACGACACCATATGAACTATGGTTTGGCAAGACACCTAAGGTGTCATTTCTTAAAGTTTGGGGTTGCGATGCTTATGTGAAAAAGCTTCAACCTGATAAGCTCGAACCCAAATCGGAGAAATGCGTCTTCATAGGATACCCAAAAGAAACTGTTGGGTACACCTTCTATCATAGATCCGAAGGCAAGATATTCGTTGCTAAGATGGATGCTTTCTAGAGAAGGAGTTTCTCTCGAAAGAAAGAAGTGGAAGGAACATAGAACTTGATGAGGTAATTGTACCTTCTCCCGAATTGGAAAGTAGTTTATCATAGAAATTAGTTCCTGTGATTCCTACACCAATTAGTGAAGAAGCTAATGATGATGATCATGAAACTTCAGATCAAGTTACTACCAAACCTCGTAGGTCAACCAGAGTACGGTCCGCACCAGAGTGGTATGGTAATCCTATTCTGGAAGTCATGTTACTAGACCATGATGAACCTACAAACTATGAGGAAGCGATGATGAGCCCAGATTCCATGAAACGGCTTGAAGCCATGAAATCTGAGATGGGATCCATGTATGAGAACAAAGTGTGGACTTTGGTGGACTTGCCCAATGATCGGCAAGCCATAGAAAATAAATGGATCTTCAAGAAGAAGACTGACACTGACGGTAATGTTACTGTCTCCAAAGCTCGACTTGTTGCGAAAGGTTTTCGACAATTTCAAGGAGTTGACTACGATGAGACCTTCTCACCCGTAGCGATGCTTAAGTCTGTCAGAATCACGTTAGCAGTTTCCGCATTTTATGATTATGAAATTTGGCAAATGGATGTCAAAACTACATTCCTTAATGGATTTCTTAAAGAAGAGTTGTATATGATGCAACCAGAAGGTTTTGTCGATCCAAAATGTGCTAACAAAGTGTGCAAGCTCCAGCAATCCATTTATGGGATGGTGCAAGCCTCTCGGAGTTGGAATATACGCTTTGATAGTGTGATGAAAGCATATGGTTTTATACATACTTTTGGAGAATCATGTTTTTACAAGAAAGTGAGTGGGAGCTTTGTAGCATTTCTAATATTATATGTGGATGACATATTGTTGTTGGAAATAATACAGAATTTCTGGATAGCATAAAAGGATACTTGAATAAGAAATTATCAATGAAAGACCTCGGTGAAGCTGCTTATATATTGGGCATCAAGATCTATAGAGATAGATCAAGACACTTAATTGGACTTTCACAAAGCACATACCTTGATAAAGTTTTGAAGAAGTTCAAAATGGATTAGTTAAAGAAAGGGTTCTTGCCTGTGTTACAAGGTGTGAAGTTGAGTCAGACTCAATGCCCGACCACTGCAGAAGATAGAGAGAAAATGACAGTCCTTCCCTATGCCTCGGCCATAGGTTCTATCATGTATGCTATGTTGTGTACCAGACCTGATGTGTGCCTTACTATAAGTTTATTAGGGAGGTACCAAAGTAATCCAGGAGTGGATCACTAGACAGCGGTCAAGAACACCCTGAAATACCAAAAAAGTACTAAGGATATGTTTCTCATTTATGGAGGTGACAAAGAGCTTGTCATAAATGGTTACGTCGATGCAAGCTTTGACACTGATCCGGATGACTCTAAGTCGCAAACCGGATACGTATTTATATTGAATGGTGGAGCTGTCAGTTGGTGCAGTTCCAAGGAGAGCATCGTGGTGGGATCTACATGTGAAGCAGAGTACATAGCTCCTTCAGAAGCAACAAATCAAGGAGTCTGGATGAAGGAGTTCATGTCCAATCTAGGTGTAATACCTAGTGCATCGGGTCCAATGAAAATCTTTTGTGACAACACTGGAGCAATTGCCTTGGCGAAGGAATCCAGATTTCACAAGAGAACCAAACACATCAAGAGACGCTTCAATTCCATCCGCGATCAAGTCAAGGAGGGAGACATAGAGATTTGCAACATACATACGGATCTGAAAGTTGCAAACCCGTTGAATAAGCCTCTCCCACGAGCAAAACATGATCAGCACCAAGACTCCATGGGTGTTAGAATCATTACTATGTAATCTAGATTATTGACTCTAGTGCAAGTGGGAGACTGAAGGAAATATGCCCTAGAGGCAATAATAAAGTTGTTAATTATATTTCCTTATATCATGATAAATGTTTATTATTCATGCTAGAATTGTATTAACCAGAAACTTAGTACATGTGTGAATACATAGACAAAACAAAGTGTCCCTGATATGCCTCTACTTGACTAGCTTGTTAATCAAAGATGGTTATGTTTCCTGACCATACGCGTGTGTTGTCATTTGATGAATGGGATCACATCATTAGAGAATGATGTGATGGTCAGGACCCATCCGTTAGCTTAGCATAATGATCATTAAGTTTTATTGCTATTGCTTTCTTCATGACTTATACATGTTCCTCTGACTATGAAATTACGCAACTCCCGAATACCGGAGGAACACCTTGTGTGCTATCAAACGTCACAATGTAACTGGGTGATTATAAAGATGCTCTACATGTGTCTCTGAAGGTGTTTGTTGAGTTGGCATAGATGGAGATTAGGATTTGTCACTCTGTGTCTCGGAGAGGTATCTCTGGGCCCTCTCAGTAATTCTCATCACTATAAGCCTTGCAAGCAATGTGATTGATGAGTTAGTTACTGGATGATGCATTATGGAACGAGTAAAGAGACTTGCCGGTAACGAGATTGAACTAGTATGAGGATATCGACGATCGAATCTCAGGCAAGTAACATACCGATGATAAAGGGAATAATGTATGTTGTTATGCGGTTTGACCGATAAAGATCTTCGTAGAATATGTAGGAACCAATATGAGCATCCAGGTTCCGGTATTGGTTATTGATCGGAGATGTGTCTCGATCATGTCTACATAGTTCTCGAACCCGTAGGGTCCGCATGCTTAACGTTCGATGATGATTTGTATTATGAGTTATGTGTTTTGGTGACCGAAGTTTTGTTCGTAGTCCCGGATGAGATCACGAACATGACGAGGAGTCTCTAAATGATCAAGAGGTAAAGATTCATATATTGGAAGGTAGTATTCGGAATTCAGAATGGTTTTGAGTGGTTCAGGTATTTACCGGAGTACCGAGGGGTTACCGGAACCCCCCCCCCCCCTGGGGGAAGTATTGGGCCTACATGGGCCTTAGTGGAGAGAGAGGAGGGCCGCAAGGGGTGGACGCGCCCCCCCATGGTATTCCGAATTGGACTAGGGGAGGGGGCGGCGCCCCCCTTTCCCTCTCCCTCTCCCTCTCCTTCCTTTTCCCACCGGTGGAAGAAAGGAAAGGGGGGAATCCTACTAGGAGTGGAGTCATAGTAGGACTCCGCCCCATGGCACGCCCCTCCTGGCCGCCGGCCTCCTCCTCCCCTCCTTTATATACGGGGGCGAGAGGGCACCCAAAAGTCACATCAATTGTTCTCTTAGCCGTGTGCGGTGCCCCCTCCATAGTTTACACCTCCGGCCATAGCATCGTAGTTCTTAGGTGAAGCCCTGCGCAGATCACATCACCATCACCGTCATCACGCCATTGTGCTGACGAAACTCTCCCTCGACCCTCTGCTGGATCAAGTGTTCAAGGGACATCATCAAACTGAACGTGTGCTGAACTCGGAGGTGTCGTACGTTCGGCACTAGATCGTTTGGATCGTGAAGATGTTCGACTACATCAACCGCGTTAACCTAACGCTTCCGCTTTCGGTCTATGAGGGTATGTGGACACACTCTCCCCCTCTCGTTGCTATGCATCTCCTAGATAGATCTTGCATGATCGTAGGAATTTTTTTGAAATTGCATGCTACGTTACCCAACAATGTCCACATCAATGGCTGAGAACTAGAATTGGATCATGAATCACTCACTATTAATTATGAGAGATATTAATTTGAGTGAGAGTGCACTTTAATATTAAATTTGTTTTAATAAACTAGTGCAATATTAATTATGAATTATGTCTAAAATAATTTGTGTTTATCATTGTAGATTAAATGGATCGCAATATGTTCAACCTAGCCCCTATGCTTGAGAAAGAAAAGTTGGCTGCAAATGGTGGAAACTATGCAGATTGGATCCGCAACCTTAGATTTGTTATTAGGAGTGCTAAGAAGGAGTACGTTGTGGATGAGCCGCTAGGTGATTCTTCCTCAAAAGATGCACCACCAGAAGAAGTTGCTGCTTATACTGCACGTAGTGATGACTATGAGGCAGTCTAGTGTCTCATGTTAACTTGCATGGATCCTGAACTACAGAAGCATTTTGAACGATCTACCACTCAATTTATAATTGGGTCACTAGAATTTCTATACAAGAAACAGGCAAGGAATGAATGGTTTGAGTTATCCAACGCCCTGATCGAATGCAAGATGAAAGAGGGTTCCTCAATGAGTGAGCATATAGTAAAGCTTGCTAACTATGTTGATAGACTTGCTTCACTAGAATTTGGAATTCCGCCAACACTCGGTATATATATTGTGCTTGCTTCACTCCCCCCCCCCCCATCTTACGGGCTTTATCATGAATTACAACATGAACGGGATGGAGAAAAGTGCAAATAAGTTGTTTGCTATGCTCAAAACTGGGGAAGCTAGCATGCAGAAGAACCAAGAAGTGTTGATGGACAACAAAACTACCAGTTTCAAAAAGAAGGGCAAGTCCAAGAAGAAATCTACTGGTGCCGGTAAGACCGTCTCTCAGAAGAAGAACAAGGGCGGAGCCTCTAAAGGTACTGAATGTTTCTACTGCAAACAGAAGAGTCACTGGAAACAGAACTGCAAGAATTATCTAGCAGACAAGAAGAATGGTTCTTCCGGTAAAGGTATAAAAGTTATACAAAGTTAATGTTATTTATCTTGTTTCTGTAAGTCACATGTATTTGATACTTATGGATTGCTTTTGTGTGCAATATAATGCAGGGACTACAGAAAGCTCACAAGTTGAGAAGAAATAAAGACGTGATGCTAGTCAAGGATGGTGATGGGATCGCTGCTCAGGACCAATAAAATCATGGCTTTAGTTTATCTACAAGATTCATCTTAGGATCGAATAATAGTTATTGCGTTCCGGAGTTGTATAAAACATTATGTTTTGAATTATGCGACGGATGTTCTTATAATAATTTGGACAATAGTTGTTAAAATGGTTATAAGAATATGCTTGGATTTACTGCAAATTTTTGATGGTTTATTCAATGAATCTTGATTTGAATTTTTTAACATTAATGCTAAACCTCTTAAGAAGACTGGTATATCACTGCCTGGCTTTATCACGGAAATAGTCTTCATACAGATGAAGCATTAAAATCTCTTATTTGAGAAATCAAATAAAAAAATACATGATGATGTATGAAGTCTGATAAACAAGCCATGGCACAATGGATAATAATACTTCATTAGAAGATTAGGTAAATGTGATTTACTTATAAAAATCTGGAACATTTGAATTTCAGAATGTATTTGAAGAGTTCAAATATCTTATAATGAATATAAGGATCATTATGAGAAAAGATAAAGTAATTCTTCAAGAATGAAGAAAATTATCTAAGTCATAACTTTAGCAAAAACACTCAAATAATTATGGAATTATTTATTACCGATCTGCATTTGTACGTTTGGGTATAAATTGAAACGATAGGATATACACTAAACAAAGCACCGCATATTAGTCTAGTTAATGAAACCATAAGAGTTATGGAAATTATAAACCAGATAAAAGTTGTAGGATATCTTAAAGAAATGATTTGAGTTCCTTCCATTGAAATGTTCAAAAGGTAAAATGTTTGACACAAATGAACACTTTTTGAAGAAAAGTTTTACTTGTCAAAGAAAGAAGTGGGATGACATTACAACTTAGAAAGGATTATTGAATCCCTGACGGTAATAAGCAGAATTAACAAACCGGAAATTGTTCTGATATATTGTCTACAAAATAAACCGTAAGTTACTACATGTGATGTAGAAATTCTATAGCTTGTAACTAGTTTATAATCAGGAATATTGTTGAATTTTTGAAATTTTACAAATGAGATATTCATCTTTGAAAGAAGATGAACTAGCACACTACAAGGAAATAATAGCGGTGCCCAGCTCAAAGGAATGGTTCATAGCCATGCACACCGGAATAAATTTACAATTAAGTTTAGAACTTTATTTTAATTGTCATAAATAAAACAAGTTTGGAACTTGGTTGATACTTCAAATATTTTTTTAGGAAAGTGGACATTAAAACTAAGTTTCCTAAAAGGAAAGGATGTATGAATGATACAACCAGAAAGGTTTTAAAATCCTCAAAGACACCGGATAAAAGTGCAAACTTCAAAAGAGTTTTTGAAGATTATAACAAGTGAGCTGATATTGACATTTCGATCTTATCAAAGGAACCTTGTGTATATAAATAACTTAGTGGAAGCTATATAGTATTTCTGATCTCATATGTTGGAACGGAAATAATATAACTTCTTAGCAAAAATAAAATGTTTTTTGAAACATGTTTTCATCAAATAACAAGGCAAAATATTGGGCATAAAAGAATCTATAAAGATAGATCAATATGTGTGATTGAGCTTAAAAGTTTATATATTTTGACAAAAAGGTTTAAAGTGTTTAAATAGAGAAATTATTTCTCTCAGTTTCATATAACTAGATGCTTATAAGCATGAGTAGATGAAAGTATTCATCTTGATAGTTATAATATATATGAAAAGGGCCAAGAGTTTTACTAAGTGTTAGTAACATATATCAAGGATCTCAAAAGAATAAATGTATTATTTTGAGCATATGAAGTTAGAAATTCATTATTGAGAATATATAAATATCAACTTCATGATTGACATAATTAGGGATATGATAATTTATTTTATGAAAAATATTGATTCTATAACGATAATTTATGTTTTTTGAAAACATTAGATGTTTCAATGTTGTCTGAATTAACAAGAGTCTTGGTATAAAAGGGTAGATCCAATAATCAAGAAATGTGTTGATATAATTGGATATTACAAAAGTTATAAAGAACCCCATTAACAATACATTGAGAATATGGCCAATTAAGAAGAGTCTTGATATAAATGGGTAAAATTCCATAATCAAGAAATGTCTTGATATAGTTGGATATTACAAAAGTTGTAAGAAACCCATAAACATTATGAATAATGGACAATTAAGAAGAGTCTTGATATGAAAGGGTAGATGCAATAATCAAGAAATGTCTTGATATAATTGGGTATTATAAAAGTTGTAATAAGCCCGTAAACATTATATTATGAATATGGTCGGTCAAGAAGAATCTTGATATAACTAGATGAATCCTAAATATGATTCTAAGTGCAAAGAGTCTAAATGATATTTTATTTTGAATAAAATATTATAGCTCAAAGCAAGGTGGATTGAGATCCTGCAAATAGAAAAAACTGACACTAATATTTTTGAGTTTTGAATATGTCAACACAAATGGCAAAAGCTCTATCACAAGCAAAGCATAAGCAACACCAGAATACCCATAGGTGTTTGTAAAACCATGCAACTAGATTATTGGCTCTAGGCAAGTGGGAGACTGTTGGAAGTATGCCCTACAGGCAATAATATTGTATTATTATATTTTCGTTATTCATAATTAAGATTTTATATTTCATGCTATAACTGCTATGATCCTGGAATATGCAATTTTGTGGAAAACTCATATGTACGTGTGAAATGAAAATAGTAAACAATAGGTTCCCGGTCTCACCTCTAAGACCGGCTCAAGTGTTGTTGGTGATCACGTTTTTCGGATCTTAGGATATCGTTAAGTGTAAAAATAGTCCTAAAACAACATTGAGGGTATGACATTAGAAGAACGATCATATGAAATCCACCCAATACTTGTGTGTTAAACTATGTGATCATATCGTTTGAAATCATCTGTTATAACACGGAGTGTTAGGATGTTCTTAGGACCGAGAGTATATCGACCAGAGGGGGTGAATGGGAGATTCAAAATTTCTTTTGAAAGTTTTGAACTGATCCCAATCACAGCAACAGAATAATGAACTGAGGAAAATGAACAGAATCAAACTTCTTTGTTAGAAGCATATTCCTGAATGAATGAAGTAATAATAGTGCGAGCTTGGGAAATCACAGGTTTAACTACGATCAGATGTAGTAGTACGAGACAAAACATGATACGGGCGACGAGAGATATGCAAGATGGATAACCCAGGTGAAATGATAATGACTAAACAGAATGAGATACGAGGAATAACTTATGAGAATGACAACAAGGGCGACATACGATGAGAAACTTTGATAGTGGATAATGATCAGATAAACTATCAACGCAGAGCACGAAAGAAAACTCTTGAATGAAGTGCAGTAAAGTAGATTGAACTAGCGGTGCTCAATGGCGACAAAGAGATTTGGTAGACCAGTTCACCCTTCTGCCAAAGGGCTGCGTCTGGTTCGAGGGGCTATGACTTAACATGGAAGATAAAATCTCTTCACCCTATTCTCAATCAACTCGAAGCTGATCAGACTTGAGTTGATTTCACTCGTGGTAGATCCTTGTCGGCGATCTTCAAACCTTTGGCCGACCTTCGCGTACCACAATCACTCCTGGTTGCTGAAGATCTAGCTTAGTGAAGACAAAAACTCTTCAACACTCGAGCAGAAACCTATCCATCTAGAGAGTGCACAACTCTCCAGAGTAATAGGTATAAGAACTCTAACTAAGAGCATCTCCAGCAGGCACGCCAAAAGACGTGTGCGCGCGGTAAACCCAGCTTTTAGCGCGCGCGGAACGTTTTGCCGCGCTCTAGCGGTGGCGGGAAACTCGCGCACGGGGGAACCGCTTGCACACACGCGCGAAAAGGCGGTAGCTCGCGTGCCATTTTTAGCGCACTACTTCTGGCGTGCCTATAAAATGCGGCGCTCGCCACGCGCCTTAGCCACGACTCCGATTCCACTTCCTCTGCCACGCGCCTCTTCCTCCTCCTCTGCTACACGCGCCTCCACCGCTCCAGCGCCCCGCCACCGACGCGCCACCATGCCGCCGCGCCGCCGAGGAGCATCGGGCTACCGCGGCGTCCGCCTGCACCCCAACGGCGGGTACTACTCCGAGATACGCTCCGGCGATCTCTGGCTCGGCCTTGGCACCTACGGGACGGTGCACGAGGCCGCCCGCACGTACGACGCGGCGGCATGGCGCCTAAGCAGGTCGCGCGGGCAGATGAATTTCTAGGACGTCTACACACTCCAGCAGGCGCTGGACGTTGCCCCGCTGCCTCGTCTTAACACGAGGAGGACACGCGAAGGCACCGCAATTCGCGGTTGGAGAGGCGTCGGCGGAAGGCATTGGCGAATGCGCAGTCGGATATCGTTGCAGCAGGTGGGAGGTCATTCTTCACGGAAAATGATGATCGTTGGTTGGACATATGGCTCGATACCTCGGACGACACCGACGAGTATGATGATGGTGATGATGATAGCGACTTGGAGTAGTTTCTATCTAGTTGCGCCGTAGTTTATCTATGATTTCGAACTATCTATCTCTAGTTGCACCGATGTAAAATACCTTTGTATCGTTTTTTATTTATGCAATCTATCTAGTTTTTATTTATCTATGCTTCCGATTTATCTAAAAAAATAAAAAAAAATGTGTGCGCGCTGCATTTTTTGCGCGCTGCTGGAGCGGCGCGTGTACTGCATTTTAGCGCAGCTGCTGGAGCCAGTGCTGCGCGCCGTGCCAAACCAGGCGATGGGCGCGCGGCAAACCAGTTTTTTGCGCGCGCCGCATTCGGCGCCTGTTGGAGATGCTCTAAGAACTACTCTGATGCTAAACCACTATCTAAGTTTTGGCTCTTGATTTTCTCTCAGTGGATCTTAAACTCAAATCACTCGGAGAGGGGTTACTGAAATCAATCTTCTTTGAAGTCTCAAGTGGAGCAGCCAACAGACAATCTTGGAGCGGGTGGGTATTTATAGTCGTAGCCTTTCCTGATGGGAAAAGACCAAATTGGCCATTGAGATCAGCCAATGGCTGAACGACACGAGTCCAATGGTCGGATTTGAGCATAACGGTAACATTACTTGTGGTGCAGGTAATGCTATCTCCTCGGTCTGAGTCAAACCTCTCACAGCGAAGAAGATCACAGTCTCTTGCTGGCAAGTATTTGCCCGGAACACAAAGAGATTTCTGATGCAACTTTCATAGGTTTTGGCTAAGCATCATAGCGGATCTAAGCTTCGAGAACCTATATGCCTCTTCATAGTACGGAGGTCCTATGACTCAAATAAGTGAAAGAAGAACAACGAAATGAATACTACGTCTTCACTTTGTCTTTGACTTCCATTCGCTACAGCCAATTTCTTCGGACGACCATACCGAAACATATGCTTCGCTTCAGCAGTAAATGTTCGAGGGGATAATTCCTTCACATCAACCTACTCGTCTTTATAACTTCATCAAATATAGCTCATTCTGCTCTACAACACAGACATACTTTGGTGAAGTTCCTCGACCTTAGCACCGGAGACGGCATTCTCTTCGGTTCTATATAGACTATTTCTCTCTGTACGCCCTAGCAAACAAATTAGTCCATGTATGTTTGTGTCAACAATCTCCAAAACACAAGGTAGGCAGATATTGCACCAACAATCTCCCCCTTTTTGGACGATTATTGACAAAATAGATCATATCGAAGGATATATAATGAATGGAATGTAATGCAAAGGATAGTATAAGACCAGAGATAATTACGAAGATAAAACCTGCTCCCCTTGAAGATATGCATTGGAGCATACAATAAACTGGAGGGTGGCGACATAATTCTTCGTATGAGTGTCATTGACAAATGATCTTATACTTGACTTCTTTCAATGCACTCGACGGTGCCTGAGGTGATTCCTGTCACATAATCTTCGAAAAGAATTAGGTATAAGATATACTTTGAAAGATTTGTCATGACTGATATAAAGGGAGGTTTTCTCATAAAACAATTTGAATCCAGATGAGATGTAGGCTTCCTGCATGTTAGATATTCGATACGATCAGAGCAAGATAAAATAAGAATATGTTGGTCGGAGTGGATATGCTTCAGATGTTGTTTTCCTGCGATACAGAAGATAATAGGAGGGATAACTGTGAGGGAAAACACTTTGTGAATGAAACATATAGCCTTCACAACATAAGGCATTAAAGCTTAGACTAACTTTCTCTTCCTACAAGGTTAGATAATGAAGGATAACCATCAGAGCATATCCAACCACAACAGGTATAATTCATTTAGTACTCGAAGTACTTCATTTAGTATCATCACTTGATGATTTCCTGTTCATCTTTGAAGAGCAAATATTTTTCCCTGTATGATAGATAATTATCGAGGATAATCATTGCAAGGGAGAAACACATTCGATGGTACCTACAAATAGATGGTAGAAAGCAAATAACATTGTAGGGGGGGTATTAACGTTACATGGCGACCGAGTATTTCAACACCACAAGCGGTGCGTTAAGTTATCAAGCAAAATGTTTGAGGGAAAACCAAAAGGCAAATAAATACACCCTGCAGAAACCCACTACCACTCGATGTAATTCTCCCCCCTTTTGTCAACAAGTGTCAAAAATGAATGAGAACACATACGAGGAACTACTCTTCTGGAGAGTCCTCGGAATCTGAATTGAAACCATTCGACGAATTAGAATCCAAAGAGTGAGGAATGCTCGAGGCAGAAGCAGGAGTAGCGGTAGGGGTACTGAGGACTTGGCACAATGATCATCAAGCTTGAAGATAAGAGTACTGGTTGTGTCTGTAACTTCATCATCGTGTCCGATAAATAGCAGGTCAGTTGAAGCAAAACATTGTGGGAGCACTGGAGTTTGTCTTCGAATGCGAGTAACAGCAAGCAAGTACAGGTAGTTATACTCCTTCATGATGCCCTTTTTAGCTAACTGCTTCCGAGAGTAATGTTGCCTTAACAGAGTCCATGAGCGCTTCCTAGCTTCCTTCTCATGAAGAAGAATTTGGCAAGTATGATTATGAAGCAAATTCAGCCAGTCATTAACTCCACCTTTTCCTTTCTATCCATCTTAATGTGGCTTTCCAGTGTCTGCTGAGTGCGAATGCAAATCTCATAAAGAGATGGATTTTCCTCACGAGGGATTTCAACCCTGGCTTTCTTGATCTTTGATGCATTTTTAGACGCAGACGCAGTGGCAACAACATCAACAGGTTCCTTCCCTTTTCCAGTATCCTTCACTATGCGCAGAGTGTCACGAACTGGTGGCATGATTTTTTTTAGAATGTAAGCCCAGAAGAATTTCTCATTGGTGAGTTGCTCGATTGCAAACATGATCCATGGATCATAAGGCTTCAATGACTGAGGGCTGCCAGCAGCACATGCCAAATTGCGAATGAAAAGATTAGGAACATAGAAGTGAATTCCTTGTGAGATGGTCAAGAGTGCATTTCCCACAATGCCATTGATGGAATTTGGTTTGTTCGTTGGCGTAATAGTATTGCACAGAATGTGAAACATCACTTTTTTGTCATAGGCCAACTTCCTCGGATCTACATTAATGCATTCATCACCAACCATTGTGGGATCCATCAGAATGTGGAGTTGTGCTTTGGACACCTCCCAGAAATGCAGCCTGTGTTCTCTATCATTCTCAAATTCACACCGAGGAAGATTTATCATGGCCAAAAATTGATCTGCCGAGCACTTGATCTTTTCTCTGCCTGTCATCCATTCAAGAATCCACAATGATGTGTTTCCAAGCTCCCGTGAGATATAAAATGTGGCATAGAACTGAAGGATAACTTCTTTGTTCCAGCCATGATTGAAGCACGTTTTGCTACCATCTTGGTAACATCATCAGGAAGACCCAAACTGCTCAGATCCGCTAGTTTTGCATCATAGGCAGCCCCTTCAATGATATCAATGATAAGATCAAAGTCATATTTCAATCCCTCTGTCAGAGCAGGAACACTTGATTTGGCTTTCTTAACAGAAGGAAAAGCTTTATCTTTGGGAAAAAGCTTTCTCTTCACAGACGAGGTAGCAGAACCCGAAGGTTTATCAGAGACTGGAGTAGCTGCAAGCCTTGGTAACATCCTCAATGGAGGTGACACTTTTCCTGGTGAGGGTGTTTGATACGGCTTGTCCAGAAGGGCTCATTGATCATACATAGGAATCTCATCGACAACATCTTCATTAGAGGAATCAGATGAGGCAGATGCTACCTTCTTTGATTTTCGGGCAACTAATTTCTTTCTCGAAGCTCGAGGGGGAACAAACTTCCTCTTCTTCTTTTCTTTTCGGGCAGAGGCCCGTTCCTTATTTTCTTGCACATCTTGTTGAGTTAAACTCAACATTTCTTTGTTCCACCTTTTTTTTGAGGCCTTGGATTCGCGCTTGGCGTTGGCCTTTGCTCTCTTTTCCACTTCTTCAGGAAAATCAGCAGTTATTTTCAGTGAATCAGCGTGAGCATTTGCAGGAGAAGGCGACCTGGCTTTTTCACCATCTAGGCCGAGGCAGCCTTCAGCGATGAAATCATTCCAGGGAGGAGTGAAAGCGAACAAGATTTGATATTTCCTTCAAACATTCTCATTAAACCACTTCTTCGTCCAGTGATGGCGAATTCTTTGTAGCCTGTTATTTCTTTCAGTGGCAATTTCAAATCCAGGTGGAGTTTTGTACGTCTCGGGATGAGACATCTCAGCCGCGGTGTTCCTCTCTCTACCGTGACCACCCTTCTTGGGATTTCCATTAGAGAACAAGGTCTTAGAATCGGTGATTTGTTCATCCTTAGGCTGACTGTGGGCCAAGGGAATATCATCTTCCTCTTCTTCAGATTCTGATTCAGACTTTTTCTTTGGTACTCTTGGTGGCTTTGATGGTTTTCTTTCACCAGCCAACTTTGCTCTATCAGCCACATGTAGCAGCTGAGGTATTTCATCCTCAGACCCAGACTGCTCTTCTGAACTATGAGCCATGACCACTCCTGAGATAAAAACAGCAAATGTGAGAGAAAACAGGAAGGGGTCATAAACATGCACAAAAGCATTTTGACAGAAAACAACAGATTTTTCGAAAGCAACAAAGGAATTCATGGTATGTAAATGTGTAAGATATCATCGACAGATCTTCAAGATGCCTTAAGGCTAAGTGACAACCTATCTAATCTTTCGAATAAATACACACGTACCCTAGATCTAGAATAACTAGGACGAGGGAAAACTACAAACCATACTAGTTACAACTTAGGGAACCTAAAAGATCTACCGCACGAAAAAAAGCAAGATAAATTCGTGTCGGTAAGAACAACCCTAGAACAAATGAAGGATAGAGCTAGCTCCAGATCTGTGAGCCCTAACTTTCCAGCAGAGATCGTCTATGGCTGTACGAGAGAGAAAATGTACCGCACTGGTGCGACCAACGGCGGCGGGGCTTCATCGGAGTTGCACGGCGAGGCTCAATGTCGATGGTGCTTCGAGCTCGGGTCGGGAGGAGAGCGAGAGGAAGGGTTTGAGTCGAATAGAGAAAGAGAAAAGGACGAAGATGCCTGGAGGGGGGTTTATATAGCCTGAGGGTGAAACCGCTTCCTCCGAGATCCACGGATGAAAAGCACAGGATGTTCCACATTCAACGGACTAGATCATGATCATGAGATCGTGGGCACGTGTCAGCCGTTTCCTACGAAAATCTCGGTAATTGAACAGAATGCCGAAGAGTTTGAGGAAGGGCAGGCGCCAAAACAGACAAACTTTCGAAGTTGATTAGATTCGCGACTAAGGATATCGGATTGAAATCTTCTTCAGATCAAGTTGCATGTTTATGTCGAGGAAGAACAGAGGGAAAACAAAGTCCGACACAAAACACTTAGCCAAATGAAAGAAAACACAAAACACAAACACGTCAAACAAAAATACAAAAGAACACCCAAAGAACCAGCACCAACAATAGATCTTAGTGCCAGAGATGAACGATGAAGATCCCTGAGATAACATCTGCAAGAAAGGTTAGTTCTTTTTCACAACCCACCCTTGTGTGGGTGTCGAGGATCTCATTTTCTTCATCAGAGCAGGAGTATTATTTCGGTGAGACTTGTAATACACCTATGCACTTTGAGAGTAATCACATGAATATGCATTTAAGTTATTTCCAGAGACATGAGTGTAATGATTCGAGGAGGTACGCGTGTACTCCTTCTGTCGAAGGTTTGATCCATGCTCATTCGAGAATTTTCCTGTGCCATTCTGCGAATGATAATCATTTTCTCGAAGAAAATTACTCTGCATGTTCAAGTTAGCAGTGACAGATAGATTTTCAATAATGCACTTCTTCACCCTTATTTGCTTCTTGGGTGAGCCAAACCTGTAGTTAGTCCCAATATATCGAGCGAAAACCTTACCATTCTGTTGTTTGAACAGTTTATAATTTGAGTCATCACACTCATCGGAAATGGCAGGAATGGAAGATTCATATTCTGATAGAGTTACAGGTTTGAGTGTTTTGCTTTTGGCAAGAACCTAACTCGTTCGAGGATATTGCTCGAGGGTCCAATAAGTTCCATCAACCTTGAGTTTCCTTTCGAAACACAATCCTTACTTTTGAGGATTTCTGTGCAGTATTGAATTCTTGAGCACATCACACAGAGTTTGATGCCCTTCTAGGCTTCTTAGCATTCCTGTCTAAAGAAAGTCCTTTAGCCTGCAATTTTCATTAACAATAGCAGCATATTCCTCGGAAGAAGGGGTAGAGATATCATTCGTGACTATTGTAGTATTATTGATGCTAGCATGGAAGTTTTCGCATGTGAATCAGGATTGCTACGTTCTAGGCATTTTAAGCATGGAGGAACAAAATCATCTGGAAGACAAGTAGATTTCTCGGTGGAGAGAGAAGCTTTCTCTAACACCAGCTCGTTATAAGATTCTTTCAGTGACACGAGTTCTTGATTCCTGTTAAGGAGTTCATCTGATAAACTCTCGTAGTCAACTGTAAGTGAATCATATCCATTGGTAAGATTATCAATAGTTGATGAAAAAGCATTGCTCTTTGATCAACTTTTGATTCTTCTCCATCTCTTCGACTGGTAATCCTTCGGTTTTCCTAAGATTTCTCTCAAGCATTTCAAGCTCATCTTGTTGATATTTTGCCATTTTAACGAGTTTAGCATAAACAATGTATTTAGGAGAATATCCATTCATGGATTTTTGGTGCTTTATTGATACCTTATCCTTTGATGATTTTGCCATGAGACAAAAAGTGATCGGTTCATCATCGCTTGAAGCATCATCATCACTGTCTGACTCGAGTGAGTTCTCAGATGAATCATTGGCAATGAAGCTATAGCTCCGTCTAGTACTTTTGTAGAATTCTTCATCATCTGATTCAGTGTCACTTGCTTCCTCTTCGGAGTCCAGGGTCATATCAATGCATGCTCTATTCAGCTATGATGTCCTCTTCATATTCGATTTGATGGTTGTTCTTGCTTTCACGTCAGTGACTAGTCTCATCGAAGAAGATGAAGAAGATATAATTTCCTTCGAGAGCTTAGTATGACGATCCACTTGAGTAAAACCACTGCAGTGAAGATATTCCCATCGGCTACTAGATTTTCCTTCCCATCTAGGACAATCAGCTATGAGATGACCGAACAATTTGCATTTGAAGCATTTCATTTCTTTCGACGGTAATCTTCTTGATGTTTCAGGAACGTCAAGCTCATCATCATTTGTGAGGCACAAGTTTTGTCTTCTGAGATCACTTAGCCTTTCAGTTAGCATCTCTAGCTTCCTTGTGATCGTATGTTGATTCTCAACATCTTCTTCTTCTTTGGAACTGCCATTGTGTGAGAGAATTTCTCCTTCACTTTCCGAAGAAGATTCTTGATCGGCATTTTCCAGTTCCTTCTTTTCTTCATGAATCGACAGCAGTGTCGTGACTTCGACATAGTGAAGCTCTTCATAGTCTGGTCTTTGTTTGATTTCAGCTACAATGGGATCGAAGGTTTCATCAAGGGTAATCAGAAGCTTGTTGATTACATGTCTATCGGTGATATCAGTTACTCCTTGCTGATGTAGTCTTTCGACAATGTTTGGCAATTGATTAGTGAGTTCCATAGCACTTTCCTTACGAAGACTTCTGAATCCAGTAAACATAGCAAGAAGCATTTGAATGTGAGGGTCTGATCTGGCAATGAATTCTTCATGAGCATTGTTGATGGCATCCCAAATTTGCTTTGCAGTATTGAGCCTTTGGAACCGAAAGAAAATGTATTTTGATAGACTGCTACAGATGATATCTTTTGCTTGAGCATCCAACTGTAGATTTGCTTTATCCTCTGTGTTGGGGTTGTTTGGTTGCTGAATGGTGTAGCCATCTTCCACAATCTGCCACATATCATAGTTGATAGCTTGAATTCTAATTCTCATTCATTCCTTCCAGTACATATAGTCATTTCCATTGAAGATATGAAATCTTTTAGAGTGCGAGGATCTACCTCCATCGACATACTCAAAACTCCAGGGACGTTAGACCTTTAAGATACAGAGACAAGGAGTACCCGCTCTGATACCAATTGTTAGGATCAAGAGTATATCGACCAGAGGGGGGTGAATGGGAGATTCAAATTTTCTTTCGAATGTTTTGAACTGATCCCAATCACATCAGCGGAATAATGAACTGAGGAAAATGAACAGAATCAATCTTCTTCGTCAGAAGCATATTCCTCAATGAATGAAGTAATAATAGTGTGAGCTTGGAAAATCACAGGTTTAACTATGATGATAGTCATTCAACAAGCAAACAGATGCAGTAGTATGAGACAAAACATGGTACGGGCGATGAGAGATATGCAAGATGGATAACTGAGGTGAAATGATAATGACTAAATAGAGTGAATAAAATGCAACATAATGAGATACGAAGAATAACTTATGAGAATGACAACAAGGGCGACATACGATGAGAAACTATGATAGTGGATAATGATCAGGTAAACTGTCAACACAGAGCACGAAAGAAAACTGTTGAATGAAGTGCAGTAAAGTAGATTGAACCAGTGGTGCTCAATGGCGACAGTGAGATTTGGTAGACTAGTTAACCCTTCTGCCAAAGGGCTACGTCTGGTTGGAGGGGCTATGACTCAACATGGAAGATAAACTCTCTTCACCCTATTCTCCTTCAACTTGAAGCTTATCAGACTTGAGTTGATTTCACTCGTAGTAGATCCTTGTCGGCGATCTCCAAACCTTCGATCGACCTTCGCGAACCACAATCACTCTTGGTTGACAAAGATCTAGCTCGGTGAAGAAAACAACTCTTCAACACTCGAGCGGAAACCTATCTGTCTAGAGAGTGTGCAGATCCCAAGAGTAATAGGTACAATAACTCTAACTCGGACCTACTATGATGCTAAACCACTGTCTAAGTTTCGGCTCTTGATTTTCTCTCGGTGGATCTTAAACTCAAATCACTTGGAGAGGGGTTGCTAAAATCAATCTTCTCAGAAATCTCAAGCGGAGCAGCCAACGGACAATATTGGAGCGGGGTGGCTATTTATAGTCGCAACCTTCCCTGATGGGAAAAGACCAAATTGGACATTGAGATCAGCTAATGGCCGAACGACACGAGTCCAACGGTCGGATTTGAGCATAACGGTAACATTACTTGCTAACTCCCCAGTCTGAGTCAAATCTCTCACAGCGAAGAAGATCACAGTCGCTTGCTGGAAAGTATTTGCTCGGAACACAAAGATATTTCTCTTGCAACTTTCATAGGTTTTTGCTAAGCATCACATAGGATCTAAGCTTCGGGAACCTATACCCCTCTTCATAGTATGGAGGTCCTATGACTCAAATAAGTGAAAGAAGAACAAAGAAATGAATACTACGTGTTCACTTTGTCTTTGACTTCCCTTCGCTATAGCCAATTTCTTCGGACGGCCATACCGGATCATATGCTTCGCTTCAGCAGTAAATGTTCGAGCGGATAATTCCTTCACGTCAACCTACTCGTCTTCATAACTTCATCAAATATAGCTTGTTCTTCTCTACAACACAGATATAATTTGGTGAAGTTCCTCGAACTTAGCATCGGAGACAGCATTCTCTTTGGTTCTATATAGACTATTTCTCTCTGTATGCACTAGCAAACAAATCAGTCCATACATGTTTCTATCAACAATCTCCAAAACACAAGGTAGGCAGATATTGCACCAACAATCTCCCCCTTTTTGGACGATTATTGACAAAACAAATCACATCGAAGGATATATAATGAATGGAATGTAATCCAAAACACAAGGTAGGCAGATATTTGCACCAACACGTGTGTTTTAGTTCCTCAGATAATGAGACATCATTTGTAACAAGGTGGTCATAACGACAACTTTCAGGCTCACCGAAAAGTTCAACAAGTGACCAGAACGCTCAAGAGTGTGATTTGCTCCTATGACGATGGAGAGATATTCTTAGGGCCCTCTCGGTGTGAAGGCATCCATCATCGTCTGGCCAGACACATGTGACTATGTCACAGGGATGCCGGAACACATCAACGAGAAAGAAGAACAAAACCGGTAACGGGAGCAACGATATAGTGAGCATGGTGATGACTCAAGAGGATACCGACGTACACCGGGTTTTGTAAAGTATCACGAAGCAATGGGAACATCACATGATAACATAAGATTCACTCGAATATCATTCGTGTAATCATAGGGACCAATATGGATGTCCACGGTTCCTCTATCAATCATTGAACGAAGGGGTTTTCATTCATGTCTATGGTTATCGAACCTATGGGGTGTAACGCCCGGATAATTAGGCTACAGTAAAACTCTTATAATGATGCCATGTCACCAGTGTTACTGTTGCTAACCAAGTGGTATTTCAAAATCATTGCTAATTCAAAATATGAATTAGTGACAAACACCCTAAGTTTTCAAAAGTCAAAGCGAAAATGTTCGGGGGTTGCCAAATATTGCACTGGTAATTATGGTGAAGCAAACACCATTTTATAAAATGCCTAGATACCCTAAAACTAAATAAAACAAAAGGGGAAAATAGATAAAAGAAAGAGTTTACAAAAAAAACTAAAAAGGGGGGAGGAGCCCCCTGGACCAGACAGCCCAACCCACCCGCACGGCCACCGCCCAATCCCCCTGGCCCGCAGCCAGACTAGCCGGCCCAGCCGGCCCAGCCCCCGCACCACGTCCCCTTCCCCTGTTCCCCCGACCCGGGACGGAACA
>NC_057801.1:388169372-388178944 GCF_018294505.1 Triticum aestivum
CTCCCTCTCCCCTCCAGATCCATCTCCCCCTCCTTCCCCACCGCAACCGAGCGCCGCCATGGCCTCGCCGCCGTAAATCGCGCGGCCACAGTCTCCGCCTCGCCGCGCATGCGTGTCCGTCGACGCCTCCGTCACCTTCCTCGCCTACCGGAGGCCTCAGCTGGAGCTCGGAGGCGCTGCAGCATCGGATCCCCTTCGTCCCCTTCTCCGGCTGCCATCGCTCTTCTTCGTCTCCGGCGCCGCCCCTGCAGCTCCTAAACCGCCACCGAGCCTTCTTGTGTGCTCCACGGTGAGCTCTCCTTCCTCTCCGCTCTCTTCTCCTCGCCCCAACGTGCTCGTAATCACCGCCTCGTACGTGCCCGAACCCATCACCGCGGGAGCTCATCGCCGACGAGCTTTCTGCGACCAAATGGTCCCGCTCCAGTGCCCGTTTAGCTCGCCCGCGCACGTAGAGCCTGCCTAGCCTCTTCTTTTGCTCCGTAGCCCGCTGTTCCGCCGTCTCCGACATCCACCCGTACGAGTCGCCGCCTCCGCTGCTCGCCGGCGTGGTTCCGGTCATCCCCGAGACCAACCCGTAGCCCCATGCGACGCGCGATGTCATTAGCTTTCGAACGGGAGTAGCCACACCCGTTTTGGGCCACCGTGGCAGAATCCCGAGGCTCGCCGGCGTCCTCCGCCGTGTTTTGGCTTGCCAAAGCCAACTCCGGTGCCGGCATCCGACGTGGCTGACCTGGGGCTACCACCAGGGTCACTGCCAACGGGCCCCACGGGCCCCAGTTGACTGGGTTGACCAGTCAACCCTGCTGACTTGGCAACCCCCAGCCACTGACCAGTGGGGCCCACCCCCCTAATTAACAGGAATTAATTAAATTAGTTTAGTTAACCTAAATTAGACAATGACAGGTGGGCCCAGTAGTTTAATAACTGAATTTAGATTAGTTTGAACCCTGTTTAACCCACTGTCTATGACAGGTGGGTCCCCCATGTCAATTTGACTAGTCAACCGAACTGTTGGCTGCTGACGTCACTCTTATGTCATGCTGACGTCATAAATTCATTTTCGAATTAAATAATTAATTAATTAAATTTCAGAAATTAATATAATCTTTAGAAAATCATATCTTTTAATCCGTAACTCGGATGAAAATACTTTCTACATGAAAGTTGCTCAGAACGATGAGACGAATCCGGATACGCAGCCCGTTCGTCCGCCACACACCCCTAGCATACCGAACACGCAACTTTCCCCCTCCGGTTCATCGGTCCGAAAACGCGAAACACCGGGAATACTTTCCCGGATGTTTTCCCCCTTCGTCGGTATCACCTACTACCGCGATTGGGCACACCTAGCATTGTTACTTGTCATGTCATGCATCGATATGCATTTGTTTGCATTGTATTCATTGTTTCTTCCCCCTCCTCTCTCCGGTAGACTACGAGACCGACGCTGCTGCTGCCCAGTTCGACTACGGAGTTGACGACCCCTCTCTCTTGCCAGAGCAACCAGGCAAGCCCCCCCCCCCTTGATCACCAGATATCGCCTATTCTACTCTATACTGCTTGCATTAGAGTAGTGTAGCATGTTACTGCTTTCCGTTGATCCTATTCTGATGCATAGCCTGACATTGTTGCTACACCTGTTGATACCTTACCTGCAATCCTAAATGCTTAGTATAGGATGCTAGTTTATCATCATTGGCCCTACATTCTTGTCAGTCTGCCTTGCTATACTATTGGGCCGTGATCACTCGGGAGGTGATCACGGGTATATACTATACATACATACATACTATACAGATGGTGACTAAAGTCGGGTCAGCTCGAAGAGTACCCGCGAGTGATCCACGGATTGGGGGCTGAAAGGACCTTTGTCCCGACGGCCCTCTGTGTGGATCTTTGTGGCGGAGCGACAGGGCAGGTTGAGACCGCCTAGGAGAGAGGTGGGCCTGGCCCTGTTCGGCGTTCGCGGACACTTAACACGCTTAACGAGATCTTGGTATTTGATCTGAGTTGGCTACGAGCCTATACGCACTAACCATCTACGTGGGAGTAGTTATGGGTATCCCGACGTCGTGGTATCAGCCGAAGCACTTCAACGTCAGCGACGGAGCGGCGCGCGCCGGATTGGACTGGAACGCCTGCTAGGCTAGGTCTGCTTCCGGCCGCCCACGCAACGTGCAGGTGTGCTCAGGGCGATGGGCCTAGACCCCTGCGCGCTTAGGTTTAGACCGGCGTGCTGGCCTCTCTGTTGTGCCTAGGTGGGGCTGCGACGTGTTGATCTTCCGAGGCCGGGCATGACCCAGGAAAGTGTGTCCGGCCAAATGGGATCAAGCGTGTTGGGTAAGTTGGTGCACCCCTGCAGGGAAGTTAATCTATTCGAATAGCCGTGATCTTCGGTAACAGGACGACTTGGAGTTGTACCTTGACCTTATGACAACTAGAACCGGATACTTAATAAAACACACCCTTCCAAGTGCCAGATACAACCCGGTGATTGCTTTTCTACAGGGCGACGAGGAGAGGATCGCCGGGTAGGATTATGCTATGCGATGCTTGGAGATGCTACTTGGAGATGCTATTTGGAGGACTTCAGTCTACTCTCTTCTACATGCTGTAAGACGGAGGCTGCCAGAAGTGTAGTCTTCGACAGGATTAGCTATCCCCCTCTTATTCTGGCATTCTGCAGTTCAGTCCACTGATATGGCCTCCTTACACATATACCCATGCATATGTAGTGTAGTTCCTTGCTTGCGAGTACTTTGGATGAGTACTCACGGTTGCTTTCTCCCCCCTTTTTCCCCTTTTCCTTCCTTTCTGGTTGTCGCAACCAGATGCTGGAGTCCAGGAGCCAGACGCCACCGTCGACGACGACCCCTACTACACTGGAGGTGCCTACTACTACGTGCTGCCCGCTGATGACGACCTGGAGTAGTTTAGGAGGATCCCAGGCAGGAGGCCTGCGCCTCTTTCGATCTGTATCCCAGTTTGTGCTAGCCTTCTTAAGGCAAACTTGTTTAACTTATGTCTGTACTCAGATTTTGTTGCTTCCGCTGACTCGTCTATGATCGAGCACCTGTATTCGAGCCCTCGAGGCCCCTGGCTTGTATTATGATGCTTGTATGACTTATTTATGTTTTAGAGTTGTGTTGTGATATCTTCCCGTGAGTCCCTGATCTTGATCGTACACATTTGCGTGCATGATTAGTGTACGATTAAACCGGGGAGTCACAAGTTGGTATCAGAGCCGACTGCCTGTAGGAATCCCCCTACCACACTCCTTGGCCGAAGTCGAGTCTAGTCATTGCAAAACTTTTACTAACATGGCTGTGTGCCTTATGGGCCCACGTCGCCATCGGGTGGTACTAGGATCTTTTACTCCTCGACCTTTACTCTCGGACTCTGAACTCTTTTCTACTCGGGTTAAACGAATTTACTAACTCTGACATTAGGATCCCGTTACCACGTTCACCCCAAAGTTGGATAAGCCATAGTTATTCTGTAGGATAGCATTTTGAATAGTGCCCATGTTGTCATTTGACTCCATTGAAACATCTTTGTTTTCAGATGGAACCCGCGAGGCAGGTCGTGCGCCACACTGCGGCCATTGGTGCCTCAGGATCACCTGTTGTGCTAGCTGATATGATGACCTATCTGGGTTATCGCTGGCACCCTGAGTACACCGTCTACGAGGAGTACCAGGACTTTAACCAGGAGCAGTACCGCGCCATCGTCCACCTCTACTCTCGGGAGTATGAGTCCACTACCGTGCTGCACACCGCTCATGGTGTTGGAGTGACCATCGAGATGGCAGTCCACGATGCTGCTCATGCTGCTCTAACACGTCTTCGTGGAGAGTATCAGGCATTGGACACTTCCCCTTTCAGGCACATTCCTATCGCATCTGACGTTGGTGCGGAGGGTTACTACACTGCCGCCTACTCCACCGTCACCCGAGAGCCCTTCCACCATCAGCGCCTGGTTCTGCATGCTGATGGGCTGGACCGAGCTAACAGAGCTCTTCGCCACGAGTTGTACACCACTCGTCAGCACCTTTACAGGGCTCTGACGCTGTTGCACCCCTTTGTCCGGTCTGGACAGCTGCCGCATTCTGCGGTCTACCCAGCCAGGACCATGATGCCCCACGGTGTCGGATGGCCAGAGGTGGGAGGCTACTCTCCCGCACTTGGTCCTCTTCTGCCACCTGAGCGTCGGGTTCTACACCAGAGTATCCGCGGCCCCCAGGCCACTGACGTGGAGGACTATCTGTTGCCTCACTACCAGCTGTCAGGTTACAGCTACCTTCACAGTACCTCCTGGGACTGATGTAGTCTTGCTCATTAGTCTTAGATGCACTCTCGAGCCTGCGTGCCGCCTATGATGACTTAATCTATGTACTGAACTCTGTGTACTGAACTTTATGTCCGACCCCTTTTGTAAGTTATGCCGACTATCTATGTGGTGTCTGTCGTGCTCCTTTCATTATGCATGTTTCATCATGAATGACTCTTGTCTATGCAAATTTCTCAATACTGAACTACCCCTGTTATATATTAGCAGGATGGTTAGACCAGCTGGTCGTGGTCGTGGTGGCAACTTCCCACCACCGCCTGAGTACATGGCTGGTATGATCCAACAGCTTGAGATGAATCGCCAGTTCATGGAAAACATGATGGCTCAGTTTCCTCGCCCCAATATGAACCAGCATCCAAACACAACCACTCTGCAGGATTTCATACGCCTCAACCCAAGTGTGTACCGCAGCTCAACCCAGCCGCTTGATGCTGATGACTGGCTCCGTGACATCACCTATGAGATGGAGTCTGCTGATGTAGCCCCTGCCAGCTATGTCACTTTTGCTTCATTCTTTCTAAAGGGACCCGCAGCGCAATGGTGGGACAGCCACAGGCGTACTCTGCCAGTTGGGACAATCATCTCCTGGCCAGACTTTCAGGCTGCCTTCCGTGCCCGCTTCATTCCTCAGGGAATCATGGACAGGAAGAAGCGTGAGTTCCGCAACCTCACACAGGGCAACAAAACTGTGGAAGCTTATCAGCGGGAGTTTCTGGACTTGTCTCGCTATGCTGAAGAGGACATTGCAACTGATGCACGCAGACAGGAGAAGTTCCGTGAAGGCCTTCAAGCTGACATCAAGCTCGCACTTCTAGTGCATGACTTTGCCGATTTCGCCACCTTGGTGAACAAGGCCATCAATGTCGAGACTGGTCTGCAGGAGCACCAGAGCTCTCAAAGGCGCAACCGTGACACGGGCTCATCTTCGGGCCCGCCCTCGCAGAAGCGTAAGATGTGGATCCCGAACAGCATGTACCGTCCAAATGCACCTGCCCCAAGGCAGTCTTATGCTGCACCTCGTCTGCCGGCTGCTCCAACTAGGCAGCCAAAGCTTCCAGCTCCACCACCCCGAGCTCTTGCTCCCACTCCCAATAATGGTCTGTGCTTCAGGTGTGGTCAGCCAGGACACCGTGCTCGGGAATGCAACCAGAACCAGAATCAACTGGCCCTTCCAGCAGCTGGTCGTGGTAACAACCAGCCCCGCAACAACAATGCCAAGTCCTATGGTCGTGTTCATGCCAACCACGTTGATCTGAACGAAGCTCAAGACCAGCCTGCTACTGTGATGGGTACACTCCTCGTAAATTCAGTACCTGCATCTGTTTTATTCGATACAGGTGCATCGCGTTCATTGATGTCAGAAGATTTTGCATGCTTGCACGACATTAAATGTGAGGACATGAATGCTTCACTATTAGTACACACTCCTGCGGGCCAATGTCGAACCTCCATGATTTGCAACGACGTCCCTGTAGAAATCGAAGGACTGGAATTCCTTGTCTCTCCCATTGTTCTGAAGTCCTGTAGTATTGATCTCATTCTGGGAATGAATTGGTTAAAAGCGCATACTGCTTCTATCGTTTGCGCCACCAAGACCGTCCATCTGCTACACCCTTCTGATGAAATAATAAGCTACAATGCCCATCTGGTTAAGAATGCCGAGGTAAGGCTCTATGCATTGAATGCATTGAACGCCGCACCACTCGAGGGCATTGAAAACATTCCCGTCGTGCGTGACTTCCTCGACGTCTTTCCTGAAGAACTCCCAGGGATTCCCCCTGCTAGAGCTGTCGAATTCGTCATCGACTTGAAACCAGGCACCACTCCTATAGCCAAGCGACCCTACAAGATGCCGCCGCATGAACTCCTTGAGCTTAAGGAGGAAATCGATAAATCTCTTCGAAGTGGGTTCATTCGCCCAAGTTGCTCTCCTTGGGGAGCACCTTCTCTCTTTGTCAAGAAGAAAGATGGGACAAACCGATTGGTCCAAGACTACCGTCCTATAAATCAAGCTACCATTCAGAATAAGTATCCTCTTCCTCGGATCAATGATCTGTATGATCAACTGGCTGGTTCATCAGTGTTCTCTAAACTCGACTTGAGGTTGGGATACCACCAGATCCGTGTTCGTGAGGAGGATATCCCCAAGACCGCCTTTGTGACTCGTTATGGTTCATACGAGTACACCGTCATGTCTTTCGGCTTAACCAATGCTCCAGCCACCTTCTCTCGCCTGATGAACTATATATTCATGGATTACCTCGACAAGTTCGTCGTGGTTTATCTGGATGATATCCTGGTATTTTCCAAGAGTGAAGAAGAACATGCTGAACATCTTCGTCTTGTGCTGGAAAAGCTACGAGAGCATCAGCTATATGCCAAGTTCTCCAAGTGTGAATTTTGGCTTCCCGAAGTAACCTATCTCGGGCATGTCATCTCTAAGGATGGTATTGCCGTCAACCCTGAACGAGTTCAGGCTATTCTCGATTGGACTCCTCCGAAGAATGTCAAGCAAGTCAGAAGTTTTCTCGGTCTCGCCAGCTATTGCCGTCGATTCGTCGAGAACTTCTCCAAGATTGCCAGGCCTCTGACTAACCTGTTGCATAAGGGCGTCAAGTTCCAATGGACAGGTAAATGTCAGGAAAGTTTCCAGGCACTCAAAGACAAGTTGACTTCTGCCCCAGTACTAGCTCCTCCTGATACTAAGAAGGACTTCATCATTTACTGCGACGCTTCCCGTCAAGGGTTAGGCTGTGTCCTAATGCAAGAGCGCAAAGTGGTTGCTTATGCCTCTCGGCAATTGCGCCCTCACGAAGAGAACTACCCAGTTCACGACCTTGAACTTGCTGCTGTCATTCATGCGCTAAAACAGTGGCGACATTACCTACTCGGTAATCGTTGCGAGATCTTCACTGACCACCAAAGTCTGAAGTATCTGTTTACTCAGCCAGACCTGAACCTCCGTCAGCAGAGATGGATGGAGACTGTTGCAGACTTTGATTTGGGTATTTCCTATACACCAGGCAAGGCTAATGTAATGGCTGATGCCTTGAGCCGCAAGTCTTATTGCAACCATCTCCAGGTTCACAAAGTTCAGCCCTCACTTGTTGAAGAATTCAGAAAGCTAAACCTCCATATTGTTCCTCCGGGTGCACTCGCTCCCCCTCCTCCGGAGTTCCGCAAGATGAATCTTCGTGTTGTTTCCCAGGGTTCCCTCTATACCCTGGCTGTTGAACCCGATCTCGTGGGCACCATAAAGACAATGCAGGGATTTGACTCTGAAGTCTACAAGATTAAGCAAGACCTCAAAGAAGGAAGTCCCTCATCCTTCACTATTGCTGATGATGGCGCCTTGTACTTCAAAGGCCGCCTAGTGGTGCCGTGTAAGAAGGAAAACCTGAATATGACTCAGAAAGTTATGAAAGAAGCTCATGATACGCCTCTATGTATCCATCCTGGTAGTACGAAGATGTATCAAGACATTCGTCAGAGATTCTGGTGGTCTAATATGAAGCAAGACATTGCTCGCTATGTTGCTGAGTGTGACGTTTGCCGTCGTATCAAAGCAGAACATCAAAGGCCTGCTGGAACTCTGCAACCTATCTCTATTCCTGAATGGAAATGGGACCATGTTGAAATGGACTTCGTCACTGGATTCCCCAAATCGCAGAAAGGCAATGATGCTATTCTTGTCGTCATTGACCGACTTTCTAAAGTTGCACATTTTCTGGCTGTCAAGGAAACGATCACTGCTAGTCAGCTTGCAACTCTCTACATGTCCAGAATTGTTTCGCTTCACGGTATTCCACTGGTTATCAGTTCAGACCGTGGCAGTTTATTCACTTCAAGATTCTGGGCTAGTTTCCAAGAAGCTATGGGCACTCATCTGTCCTTCAGCACTGCGTTTCATCCGTAGTCACAAGGGCAAGTTGAACGTGTCAACCAAGTTCTCGAAGACATGCTTCGGGCTTGTGTTATTTCCTTCGGCAAGAAATGGGAGGAATCTCTCCCGTATGCTGAGTTCTCCTATAATAATAGCTATCAAGCTAGTCTGAAGATGGCCCCCTTCGAAGTGTTATATGGACGAAACTGCCAAACCCCTCTGAACTGGTCAGAAACTGGGGAACGTCCACTCTTCGGTCCGGATATTATCCAACATGCCGAAGAGCAAGTCCGCATTATTCGCGAGAATCTCAAGACTGCTCAGTCACGCCAAAAGAGTAATTATGACCGTCATCATAAAGACATGGTCTATCAACCTGGCGAAAAGGCCTATCTTCGAGTTACACCAATGAAGGGTGCTCACCGCTTCGGGATCAATGGCAAGCTAGCTCCTCGCTATATTGGCCCATTCAGTATTCTCGAGAGGCGTGGAAAAGTGGCATATCAACTGGAGCTTCCGCCGAACCTTTCTCAGGTTCACGATGTGTTCCATGTATCACAGCTCCGCCGTTGCTTCAAGGACCCGATCCGAGGAGTGGATCATGAAGTGCTCGAATTGCAACAGGATCTCTCCTATAAAGAGCATCCGGTCCGCATTCTCGACCAAGCTGAACGTCGCACACGCCAGAAGGCGATCAAGTTCCTCAAAGTTCAGTGGTCGCACCATTCTGAAGATGAAGCCACTTGGGAACGTGAGGATCGCCTGCGTGATGAATACCCCGCACTGTTTCCTTCTACCTCCTAAATCTCGGGACGAGATTTCTTGTAGTGGAGGAGATTTGTAACGCCCGGATAATTAGGCTACAGTAAAACTCTTATAATGATGCCATGTCACCAGTGTTACTGTTGCTAACCAAGTGGTATTTCAAAATCATTACTAATTCAAAATATGAATTAGTGACAAACACCCTAAGTTTTCAAAAGTCAAAGCGAAAATGTTCGGGGGTTGCCAAATATTGCACTGGTAATTATGGTGAAGCAAACACCATTTTATAAAATGCCTAGATGCCCTAAAACTAAATAAAACAAAAGGGGAAAATAGATAAAAGAAAGAGTTTACAAAAAAAACTAAAAAGGGGGGAGGAGCCCCCTGGACCAGACAGCCCAACCCACCCGCACGGCCACCGCCCAATCCCCCTGGCCCGCAGCCAGACTGGCCGGCCCAGCCCCCGCACCACGTCCCCTTCCCCTGTTCCCCCGACCCGGGACGGAACAGGGCGCGTCCCAACCGAACCCCCCTCGCCGGCGACGAGACGGGGGATAAGATAGCCAGCACCCCA
>NC_057801.1:388179152-388191807 GCF_018294505.1 Triticum aestivum
CCCCCCACGCTCGCCCTCGGCCCCCGCGCCTCTCCCTCTCCCCTCCAGATCCATCTCCCCCTCCTTCCCCACCGCAACCGAGCGCCGCCATGGCCTCGCCGCCGTAAATCGCGCGGCCACAGTCTCCGCCTCGCCGCGCCTGCGTGTCCGTCGACGCCTCCGTCACCTTCCTCGCCTACCGGAGGCCTCAGCTGGAGCTCGGAGGCGCTGCAGCATCGGATCCCCTTCGTCCCCTTCTTCGGCTACCATCGATCTTCTTCGTCTCCGGCGCCGCCCTGCAGCTCCTAAACCGCCACCGAGCCTTCTTGTGTGCTCCACGGTGAGCTCTCCTTCCTCTCCGCTCTCTTCTCCTCGCCCCAACGTGCTCGTAATCACCGCCTCGTACGTGCCCGAACCCATCACCGCGGGAGCTCATCGCCGACGAGCTTTCGGCGACCAAATGGTCCCGCTCCAGTGCCCGTTTAGCTCGCCCATGCACGTAGAGCCTGCCTAGCCTCTTCTTTTGCTCCGTAGCCCGCTGTTCCGCCGTCTCCGACATCCACCCGTACGAGTCGCCGCCTCCGCTGCTCGCCGGCGTGGTTCCGGTCATCCCCGAGACCAACCCGTAGCCCCATGCGACGCGTGACGTCGTTAGCTTTCGAACGGGAGTAGCCACACCCGTTTTGGGCCACCGTGGCAGAATCCCGAGGCTCGCCGGCGTCCTCTGCCGTGTTTTGGCTTGCCAAAGCCAACTCCGGCGCCGGCATCCGACGTGGCTGACCTGGGGCTACCACCAGGGTCACTGCCAACGGGCCCCACGGGCCCCAGTTGACTGGGTTGACCAGTCAACCCTGCTGACTTGGCAACCCCCAGCCACTGACCAGTGGGGCCCACCCCCCTAATTAATAGGAATTAATTAAATTAGTTTAGTTAACCTAAATTAGACAATGACAGGTGGGCCTAGTAGTTTAATAACTGAATTTAGATTAGTTTGAACCCTGTTTAACCCACTGTCTATGACAGGTGGGTCCCCCATGTCAATTTGACTAGTCAACCGAACTGTTGGCTGCTGACGTCACTCTTATGTCATGCTGACGTCATAAATTCATTTTCGAATTAAATAATTAATTAATTAAATTTCAGAAATTAATATAATCTTTAGAAAATCATATCTTTTAATCCGTAACTCGGATGAAAATACTTTCTACATGAAAGTTGCTCAGAACAACGAGACGAATCCGGATACGCAGCCCGTTCGTCCGCCACACACCCCTAGCATACCGAACACGCAACTTTCCCCCTCCGGTTCACCGGTCCGAAAACGCGAAACATCGGGAATACTTTCCCGGATGTTTTCCCCCTTCGTCGGTATCACCTACTACCGCGATTGGGCACACCTAGCATTGTTACTTGTCATGTCATGCATCGATATGCATTTGTTTGCATTGTATTCATTGTTTCTTCCCCCTCCTCTCTCCGGTAGACTACGAGACCGACGCTGCTGCTGCCCAGTTCGACTACAGAGTTGACGACCCCTCTCTCTTGCCAGAGCAACCAGGCAAGCCCCCCCCCCCTTGATCACCAGATATCACCTATTCTACTCTATACTGCTTGCATTAGAGTAGTGTAGCATGTTACTGCTTTCCGTTGATCCTATTCTGATGCATAGCCTGACATTGTTGCTACACCTGTTGATACCTTACCTGCAATCCTAAATGCTTAGTATAGGATGCTAGTTTATCATCATTGGCCCTACATTCTTGTCAGTCTGCCTTGCTATACTATTGGGCCGTGATCACTCGGGAGGTGATCACGGGTATATACTATACATACATACATACTATACAGATGGTGACTAAAGTCGGGTCAGCTCGAAGAGTACCCGCGAGTGATCCACGGATTGGGGGCTGAAAGGACCTTTGTCCCGACGGCCCTCTGTGTGGATCTTTGTGGCGGAGCGACAGGGCAGGTTGAGACCGCCTAGGAGAGAGGTGGGCCTGGCCCTGTTCGGCGTTCGCGGACACTTAACACGCTTAACGATATCTTGGTATTTGATCTGAGTTGGCTACGAGCCTATACGCACTAACCATCTACGTGGGAGTAGTTATGGGTATCCCGACGTCGTGGTATCAGCCGAAGCACTTCAGACGTCAGCGACGGAGCGGCGCGCGCCGGATTGGACTGGAACGCCTGCTAGGCTAGGTCTGCTTCCGGCCGCCCACGCAACGTGCAGGTGTGCTCAGGGCGATGGGCCCAAACCCTTGCGCGCTTAGGTTTAGACCGGCGTGCTGGCCTCTCTGTTGTGCCTAGGTGGGGCTGCGACGTGTTGATCTTCCGAGGCCGGGCATGACCCAGGAAAGTGTGTCCGGCCAAATGGGATCAAGCGTGTTGGGTAAGTTGGTGCACCCCTGCAGGGAAGTTAATCTATTCGAATAGCCGTGATCTTCGGTAACAGGACGACTTGGAGTTGTACCTTGACCTTATGACAACTAGAACCGGATACTTAATAAAACACACCCTTCCAAGTGCCAGATACAACCCGGTGATCACTTTTCTACAGGGCGACGAGGAGAGGATCGCCGGGTAGGATTATGCTATGCGATGCTTGGAGATGCTACTTGGAGATGCTATTTGGAGGACTTCAGTCTACTCTCTTCTACATGCTGTAAGACGGAGGCTGCCAGAAGTGTAGTCTTCGACAGGATTAGCTATCCCCCTCTTATTCTGGCATTCTGCAGTTCAGTCCACTGATATGGCCTCCTTACACATATACCCATGCATATGTAGTGTAGTTCCTTGCTTGCGAGTACTTTGGATGAGTACTCACGGTTGCTTTCTCCCCCCTTTTTCCCCTTTTCCTTCCTTTCTGGTTGTCGCAACCAGATGCTGGAGTCCAGGAGCCAGACGCCACCGTCGACGACGACCCCTACTACACTGGAGGTGCCTACTACTACGTGCTGCCCGCTGATGACGACCTGGAGTAGTTTAGGAGGATCCCAGGCAGGAGGCATGCGCCTCTTTCGATCTGTATCCCAGTTTGTGCTAGCCTTCTTAAGGCAAACTTGTTTAACTTATGTCTGTACTCAGATTTTGTTGCTTCCGCTGACTCGTCTATGATCGAGCACCTGTATTCGAGCCCTCGAGGCCCCTGGCTTGTATTATGATGCTTGTATGACTTATTTATGTTTTAGAGTTGTGTTGTGATATCTTCCCGTGAGTCCCTGATCTTGATCGTACACATTTGCGTGCATGATTAGTGTACGATTAAACCGGGGAGTCACATGGGGTCACAAGCTTAAGGTTATCACGATCTGCTCAATGTTAGTAGGACGGGAGTGTTGAGAATATATTTGTGGAATTGTTTCATTAATATCCGGCATAGTTCCGAGAGGTTCAGGAAGAGTTTCGGGGCCACCGGAAGGGTTTGTGTTAATATCGAGTAATACCGGGTATTACCGATTAATTATATATAGGTGGAAAATGTTTCTAGGGATGTTATATATATATATATAATACTTTGAAAATGTTTAAAGTATTTTATATATAATTTAAATGTCAACGGGCCTTAAAAGGCCAAGAGGTGGAGAGAGACTTGGGCCATAAAGGCCCAAGTGGAGTGGCGCCCCGCCTTTCCTTATGGGGGGGATCCTACTTGGGGAGGGAGTGGGACTCCCCCCATGGCCGGCACCCCAAGGGAGGACTTTCCTCCCTTGGTGGCTACCCTCTCCTCCCCTCCCAACCTATATATACTATAGGATTTCCACCCTTTGGACACACAAGTTTTGGAGCCTCCTCTAGTTGATCAGTGCACGTTCTAGTTGGTCCTAGTTGACTAATTAGTGCGAGCCCTGGCCGCATCTAATCCTCATAATTAGAAGCCCTATGTGGTTCTAATCTTCTCCCTCTAATTCTCCGGCGACAATTAGCTCTCGACGGTGAAGCGTTGCCGGATTGTGAAGACCGTACGCTTGCAACCAACTAGAGAGGTCGTGCTTTCGGTCTTCCTTCGAGGGATCATTCGTGTGCGGTTCACGGGATAGTCATCAACGTTCGTGGGACTTCAAGTACAATCTACACCAACTCTTCTACTTCTGCTGCACTCCCGGAGTTGGTAACGATCGTTGATCACAACCTAATATGCATCTTCATATTGTTCTTGGGTGTTCGTAGGGCGATTTTTTTGTTTTCTACTATGTTTCCCGGCACAGAGCTCCTGAATGGGTCTTCTAGCTTGTGGCAAAGGTGTGCGTAGATGGTGTTGAGAGAACTGCATCTGCAAATGCCTCTGCTGATGTCTGCTGAACTGGTGGTGTAGACACTGGAGGTGGCATTGTAGTAGTAGTGGCAGGTGCAGAGTGAGTGGTCCTCGTGTCTACAAGTGGCACGACTGAAGACCTTGGTGCCCTTGGCACAGTCTAAAACCTCTCGGTAGTGGTGTTATCATTTCCATCTTCAGCATCATCTCTAAGCTTCCCCACAATAGACTGAATCTCTATGAGCTTGACATCAAGATTGTACATCTTGTCCTCCACAATCCGCTCTAAGCTCTCCTGGTTCTTGGCTAAGTTGGCCAGACTTCGCTCAATCCTCTGTGTTGCTTCCAGCAGATATGTCATTTGGTATTGCTTTGTCTTGAGATTTGTAATGGGTGCATTGGGAGCTGTAGCTTCTTTTGCTGCTTTTGCCATTTCTACTGCCCGAGCCTTCTCTTTAGCCTCAACTGATGTGGGCTGTGAGGGATCCATCACCACCACATTATCCTTGAACTCTGGCTGAAGAGGAAGGTTCTAACGATCTAGTAGATATGTGTTTGCACCAACTTTGGAGTTGATAAGCATCTGAATGTGTTGTGGGGCATATCCACAAGACCTCTTCTGGTCAGCAGATGTCCTATTGACGGTCTCAACAATTAAACTCATAACTTTGAACTTCTAAGGTGGGGAGTCAAACAAATGGAGAAAATTGATGGAGTGGCCACAGATCATCCTCTCATCTCCAGATTTGGCAAACAGAGTGTGCCTCAAATGGTGTTTGTGGTGGCCAAACCATCTAGCAGATGCTTGACTGACCCAAGCTTGCGAGTTTCTAAATCATCATCAGGATTGGGCTTATACATATTAGCCATGGAATTGTGGTCCATCCTGGGCTTCCCATAAACACCAATATCATCCTTATCCTCCACAGGAGCACCAATGAGTGCAACCCACTCAGATATTGATGACGGGTACTTGGAACCCTAAGTTATCCATGCAATCCTCCCATCTGGATAGAGGTGTGTTGTGGATTAGAATTTCATGATCAGCTCATCATTCCACTTGGTGAGCTTCTGACCAACAAAGGCATCAACTCTAGCAAGTCTGAAACTCTCATGAAGGGAAAATAATCTTCATTTGCAACAATGTATTTCCAGTCCACCCACTTCATGTCACTGACAATGGGATTCTTATCAAGAAAAATTATCCCAGAGAAATCTTATTGTTCTCTGGTGTGAAAACAGTAGTCACAAGCAATCCTCCTCTTGACAGAGTGGGGATCAACTTTCCACCACTCTCGCAGACCCTTGTCCTTCCCGAGCATCATGTTTTCTGCAACAGGATGTGCATTATTGTCATGGTCTGGGATCTTGGGCTTGAGCTTCCTGAGCACTAGTGGCTCATCATCATCTTGAACTTTAGGCACTATGACCTTATTCTTCTCAATAGCTGGAATATTTCTCGTTGATCTTTTGGGTGCAGAAACCTTCGGCTTGGCCTTGGGTTTGGAGGGAGCAGCTGTCTTCATGGCATCAGACACGAGTTTTTGTGCCTTAGCTGGAGGTGCTTCAACATGTTCTTCCTCCTCCTCCTCCTCCTGATCATCTTCCCTCATGGAAGGTTGGCCAATAACTGTAGCAGTCGTCTTTCTGGCCCTTTCCTTTTCTTGTTTCATTACCCTCTTCATCACTTGGATCTTCCAGTGTGAAGGTCATGGTTTCTTGTGGAGCTGAGGATTTTCGAGGTTTTGATGTTGAGACTCTCCTTACAGCAGTCCTTTTCTTAGCACCTGGCTTAGTGCTAGTAGCAGAGCCATACTCTTTTCTAAGTACTGCCTTCTTCTTGGAAGTGACCTCATCTACCATAAAATCTTCATCCTCACTATTTGAGGTTCTCTTCTTTCCTGTCCTGGTGGCAGCCTTTGGCAAATTGCTTGGAGTTCTCCTGTTGCCATCGTCATAGCTTTCATTGGGACTAGAGCCCTCATTGAGCTCAACATTCTTCTCTGACTGGTTCTGACTGTCACTGACACTAGACATCTTGCAAAGCTGACCCTGTGAATAGATGGGTATGGGCAGAGTAGATGAGTTATCACAAAAAGCATAAAGTTTTTCCAAAATTTGAGTTCAAACTTTAGTTTTAGATTTTCATAAAAAGCATTTTGGAATTACCGAGTTGATAATTTCAGTGACACCGAAGCACTCATAGAGCCTAAACACACCATTTCGGTTGGACCGAGTTGTGGTTCGGTGTCTCAGAGATGCTAGGTTTTCACTAAAACTTTACTTTTGGTCTCACCGATTAGTACATTTCGGTGGAACTGAGTTGTACTTGTGCAATGGCCAAGGCCAGTCAGTGGGACCGAAAATTTCAATTCGGTCGGTCCGAGATGAGTTCGGCGGAAACCTGACCCTAATTTTTTTGCTCTAATCTATGTTAATGGATTCATCTAGTGTATAGAAGTATTGCAGTCGTGGCAAGATACATGGCGTTGTCCTTGTGCACTGAATCGGATAAATGGAAGCACGAGGAGATCCAATCTCACCCTAACTCGGTGAAGATCCTCTACAGTGGCAACGACAGGGCAGATTGCCGTTGACGGCTGCAGAGTCCCGTGGCGACGACGCATAGGAGACGATGGGGACGATCCGGAGATGAATGGGCGGCAGCAACGGGGTGCGAGGGTCGTAGCGTTTGAAGTAATTTTCAACGTATGGTCGTGGAAGTATATATGCTTGTGTGTTGTTGATGGCATCGAGATGCGCAACTGCGCAAATTGGTGTGACCGAGTTGGTCTAAGCGGCAGCACCGAGATGAAAACCTAGATCAATCTAAGTGCTTTCGGTGTGATCGAGTTTGAGTGTTTTGGTCTGACCGAAAATCAATAGAAGATTTTGGAAGGCAACCCTTGACGGATCGGTGGCTCCGAGTGCTCCTCACCCAGAGGGTCTGAAAGGAACTTGTTCAATTTTTGTAATATAGCATGAATATAGTTTGAGACAAGAAGACATAGATAGCTAGAGAAAGTTCTTAGGCATTCTTGTACATCCCCTTGGCCAATAAAAACCAAGACAATCAAAACAACAAACGGATGTCCTCGAATGGAGAAAATATGCAACCAACATGCTCACACAATAAGATAGCAAATGAAATATGAGTTAAAGCATGCATGATCAATTCTAGCATTTATCAAGCAATTGGCGATGACTAGGTCATCTATATATGAGTAAATTGACTTAGGAGTCAAATGAGAACATTTGATCATAGGTCATACTCATTGTTTAAGCACAAGTGGGGTTGCCACTTTTACATAAAGCATTAATGTGTTCACACCATTAGAGTTGCTTTAGCTCAATTTTTAGAGTGAAGCTCCCCCTAGATATGATATTCCCCCTAAATAGGGATGAACTAACCTTGGGTTTTGTCGATGATGACTTCATGTAGATATTGAAGATGTGGACGCCAATGTTGATGTAGATCATTTGGAGCAATCCATTGGAGTGTTGCACTTCCCACAAGGAACATACAAGGATATCCCTAGACATAGAGTGAATTGCACATATGATGATGTCCATGGAAGCATTAGGTTACCTTGTCCCTTGTCTTACCAACAAGAGATATTGTGACTCCATGAACTAGTGCAAGATATGAAAGTTGATTGCACAAGTCCTTGCCAAGATGAATATGAGTGAAGTATGTTGGAGAAGTCACCCTCAATAACACTCTAGTTCTTATTCTTTGGGACCCACATCAACTTGATGTGAATCCTTGGAGTTATAGTTGTACTTGATGAAGTAGAGCTTGACGTAGTCTTGGGAACCCACTTGACCATGGCCTTAGGAGCTTCTTCAAATGAGTCAATCTCTTCTTGAAGCTTGTCCTGGCCTTCTAGATTGTGGTCTTTTGGTGGAAGATCATCTTGTGCTTGTGTTCCCTCAAAAGAAGTGGGGTCATACCTCTCTTGTTGAGGAACAAACTTCGTCTTGGGGTATTGATCCTCCTCCCATTCAACTCCATTGGCATTGAAATTTCGTTCATAACCAACACCTTGATTCTTCTAGTGCCTTCCTTGCTTACGTAGAATTTCCTCAAATTACTTACTCCTGGCAAGGCTGTTGTAAACACCTTTCTCTATAATTCCCTTCAATAAGCTATTTTCTTGATCAAGTGTAACTTGGCCAAGAGAACCATTAGTGGAATCAAGAGAACTACTAGAAGAAGAATCTTTCTTGATCTTGTTGCTAGATTTTACTTGAGGCATATAAGTAGACAAGAGGAGACGTTTGGCAATGTAAGAAGAACTCTTCTTTCGAAGATCATCATTGATAGCTTTTAGAAACTCATGCTCTTGCTCTCAATTTAGCTTCCCGAAGCGTAGCTTCTCATGAGTTCTTAGGAGCTCTTTATGATCCTCTTGAGTTGTTTCATGAGCTAACTTAAGAGTGTTTAGTTCTTTAGTTAGACACCCAATCTCCTTCTTATCATTGTCATTCGTTTCATCTTGATTAGCATGATTACTAGCAAGTTCATTATAGTTTTCATCACTAGTTTTGTCAACAAGTAAATCATCATCACTATCGACATCAAGATACTCGGGGTGTGATATCTTGGGGCCTTTAGCCATGAAGCATCTTCCAATTCCTTTATGTCGTGAATCAAATATGTCGTAGGAGTTGGATGACACTAGTGCAGGACCAGCAACACCTTCATCTTGAGTATAGTCGGAGTCGAAGTGATAGTTTCTCTCGGAGTAGTTGTCGGAGTCGGAACCGGAAACCCATTCTCCAATGTGAGCTTGATGTCTTCGTCTTGTGTAGCTCTTTGATGACTTGTCCTTCCTTTCCGAATCCTTGCTTCTTCAAGAGGGTCTTCATTCATAACGATCATCTCTACTCCCTCTCTCTCTTGGAGGTGATTCATCTCTTCTACTTATCCTTTTGGTGAGTCTTCTCTTTTCTTGTAGGGAGCCATACACTCATTGGAGTAGTGTTGGTTCTTCCACAATTGTAGAAATTACGATCACGACTAGAAGATCTTTTGTCATTTTAGGACCTTGACTTGGAGCTTCTCTCTTTGCTTCTATTCCTGTAGAATTTGTTGAAGTTCTTCACCAATAAGCTCAATTCTTCATTGGAGACTTGCTTTTCACTTGATGTTGTAGGAGCATCACTTGAAGCTTTGAAATCACCCCTTGACTTATTGTGAAGCCCTTCCTTATCCTTGAGTGACATTTCATGAGCAACAATTCTACCAATGACTTCTGTGGGCTTGAGATCTTTGTAATCGGGCATCATTTGGATCAATGTGCACACGGTATCATATTTTCCATCCAAGGCTCTAAGGATCTTCTTGATGATGAATTTGTCAGCCATCTCTTCAGTTCCTAAGCCAGCAATCTCATTTGTGATGAGAGCAAGCCTAGAGTACATTTCGGCGACTCCTTCACCATCCTTCATCTTGCACTTGTCAAGTTGACTTTGAAGCACATCCGACTTGGATTCCTTGACGGACTCGTTACCTTCGTGCATATCAACCGAAGTATCCCAAATTTCATTTGCATTCTCAAGGCGGCTGATTTTGTTGAATTCTTTGGGGCACAATCCATTTAAGAGAATATCGCAAGTTTGAGTATTGCATTGCAACATATTCAATTCTTCCGCGGCTGCTTCACTATTCTGTTCTCTACCATTTTCAAAGAACTCACCTTGCAAGCCAACACACACAACAGCCTAAATAGCGGTGTTATGACCAAGAATATGCATTTTCATCTTATGCTTCCAAGAAGCAAAATTTGTACCATCAAAATAAGGACCTCTACGGTGATAGTTGCCCTCGCTAGACGCCATAGTCTCCTAGGTTGTGAAACTAAGGCTATGATCACCAAAGCTATGGAAATCAAGGCTAATGGAGACCAAAGCTCTGATACCACTTGTAGGATCGAAAGTATGTCTAGAAGGGGGGGTGATTAGACTACTTGATCAAATAAAAATCTATCCTTTGTCCAAGTTTAGTTGTGGGCAGATTTTAGCAATTATCACAAGTCAATCAATCAATCTACACATGCAATTCTAAGAGTATAGCAGCGGATTGTAAAACATTGCATATGAAGGTAAAGGGAAGGGTTTGGAGAAGGCAAACGCAATGGAGACACGGAGATGGAGTGGTTGCGATAGGTGGTGCTATCGTACATCCACGTTGATGTAGACTTCAACCCATGAAGGGTAACGACTGCACGAGTCCACGGAGGGCTCCACCCATGAAGTTTCCATGAAGAAGCAACCTTGTCTATCCCACCATGGCCATCATCCACGAAGGACTTGCCTCACCCGGGTAGATCTTCATGAAGTAGGCAATCTCCTTGCCCTTACAAACTTCTTGCTTAAACTCCACAGAATGATGGAAGCTCCCAAGTGACACCTAACCAATCTAGGAGACACCACTCTTCAAAAGGTAATAGACAGTGTGTTGATGATGAACTCCGTGCTCTTGTGCTTCAAATGATAGTCTCAACTCTCTCTCACACACACAGATTTGGCTATGGTGGAAGAGGGATTTGAGTGGAAAGCAACTTGAAGAAGGCTAGAAATCAAGGTTCAAATGGTTGGGATGGAATCTCTTGATCTCAACACATGAGTAGGTGGTTCTCTCTCAGAAAATGAATGGTGGAAGTTTAGGCACGTTCTGATGGCTCTCCTCAATGAGGAAGAAGGGGTGGAGGGGTATATATAGCCTCCACACAAAATCCAACCGTTACACATTTTTGACTCATCTCGGTGGCACCAATTTGTTCAAAAATATGAACATTAGGAATCTCGGTGGGACCGACTGGAACAACTCGATGGGACTGATGTGCTAGGGCTTAGGGCAAACTTCATCTCGGTGGCGCTGATTGCATCAACTCGATGAGATTGAAGTAAGTGCAACAGGCAATAGAGAATCTGTTAAGCCAACTCGGTGAGACCGATTACATCAACTCGATGAGACCGAAGTGAATGCAACAAGTCATAGAGCGCTGGGAAGGCTATCTCAGTGAGACCGAGATCTGTATCAGTGTGACCGAATCATTAGATTTTCTTGCAGTAGCTGTGCCAAATGAACTCTGTGTGGGTAGAAAGTATCAGTGGGCCGAGTTCGGAATTAAGGTTTGGACATATTTTGGATGGAGAACGTGGCTAAGGTTTTTGGAGCAATATCACTAAGCACTTTGACCAAGTAGACCATTAAGCAACACCTCATCCCCTTTTAATAGTATTGGCTTTCCTATAGACTCAATGTGATCTTAGATCACTTAAATAGAAATGAAGAGTCTTGAGCTTTTGCCAATCTTTGTCCTTAGCATTTTGAGGGGTCCACATCTCTATAGTCCATGCCATGCCATTCATTGAACATCCTGAAATATTTATCTTGAATGGATATTAGTTCAATGAGCTATATGTTGTTATGAATTACCAAAACCATCCGGGGATTAGTTGTACTTTCATACCCCGACTTCAATATTTTCCCCCACAAAGGAGACGACGGAGGAAGCAACCCAAGGCCACCGGCGCTCCTTAGGCTCGCCATGGCGCTCCATCGGCTGGACGACGACACCGGTGGCAGCGCACCCTGCACCATCTCCCCTACACCATGGATCTGGGGATGGGAGGCCGCTGCCGCTGCCGGTTGCATCCGAGCTCCTTCTCACCTATGATGGTTGTGGAGCTCGGAGGACGGCTAGAGCGACGGCCAGCCAGTCAAGCTGGGTTGGTGCCGAGCCCGCGGCAAACCCCGTCCAGTAGGTCACTGGAGGACAACAAATCCAAGTTGGGCAGCTCACAGGCGCCATTATTTGATGGGTGCGCACATGAAGCGAGATGAACACGCAGATCCCTGATACACCTCCGCCTCCGCCAGATCCTATACCGCCATGACCCGGGCACCCTGTCCTTGACAGTGCCAACACAACCCGGCCCAGATCCTCAACACAACATGGTGGATGCGGCCTAGCGCTACATCGATTCGAGCACGCCCCGTGGCAGCGCCTCGGAGTAGAGCTCCCCCAGATCCATGGCAAGTAGAAGAGGGAGACGGCGGCCACCAGTGACCACCACCGTGCTCATCTTCGCCCTCCTGGCCAGCGCGGTCGGCATATTCGCCGCGCTCACCAGCATGCGCTTCCCGCGAGCGTTCACCACGAACATGAACAACACCTCGTCAGGTGCACAAGCTCTACCCGCCTCCTCCCATGTTGATCATCTGCCACGAACTGGGAGGTGCGAGATCCACGCCGCCGCACCGGTGGACTCACTGGCTCAGACCAGGCAGAGAAGTGTCGTGCGCTTGCGAGCGGGACACCGAGGCAGGGGAGGAGGAGCCAATGGTGGTGGACGATGTGAGGCTGCCGCTGCTCGTCCTGTGTTTGATCGAATGCTTCAAAGAGAGAG
>NC_057801.1:388192199-388199693 GCF_018294505.1 Triticum aestivum
TTTCTTCAGGTGGCTCCAATTAATTAGTGATGTCATCGAATCACTTAGCATTTTTCATTAGTGTTTTTTGCCACTGTCAATTCTTCGGTTCAATGCAAAATGTCACGTTTTGTAAAGTGATGGTTTTATGCAGGTTGTGACACGAAAGTGATGGTTCTGTGCATACTCCTGTCGGGGGTCATGCATGCACACACACACACAAAGAGAGAGAGAGAGAGAGAGAGAGAGACGGCGGCCACCAGTGACCACCACCGTGCTCATCTTCGCCCTCCTGGCCAGCGCGGTCGGCATCTCCGCCGCACTCACCAGCATGTGCTTCCCGCGGGCGTTTACCACGAACATGAACAACACCTCGTCAGGTGCACAAGCTCGACCTGCCTCCTCCCACGCTGACCATCTGCCACGAACTAGGAGGTGCGAGATCCACACTGCCGCACCGGTGGACTCGCTGGCTCAGACCAGGCAGAGGAGTGTCGTGCGCCTGCGAGCGGGACACCGAGGCAGGGGAGGAGGAGGCAATGGTGGTGGAGGACGTGAGGCTGCCGCTGCTCGTCCTGTGTTTGATCGAATGCTTCAAAGAGAGAGAGAGAGAGAGAAAGAGAGAGAGAGAGAGAGAGAGGCGGGAGGGGGGAGAAGACCAAGTCAACATGTCTATGTGTAATTTTCTTTTTGCCAACTCAGCCCGACAGGTGGGTCCAATTAATTAGTGATGCCACTGAATCACTTAGCATTTTTCATTAGTGTTTTTTGCCACTGTCAATTCTTCGGTTCGATGCAAAATGTCATGTTTTGTAAAGTGATGGTTTTATGCAAGTTGTAACACGAAAGTGATGGTTCTGTGCATTTTACTCCTGCCAGGGGTCACGCATGCACAGAGAGAGAGTCCATTTGTTGTGCTCACCATCCTTTGAAAAATTTGGGATTCGCGCAATGCACTCATCATTGAGAAGAACCATCTCTTCAGGATCACGCTTCTCGCTTTGGCTTCATAGATTTAAAGAAATCGCATTAAGAGACGATGCCAGATCTTGGCACCTATATCTCTCCTCTATATTTGATCCACAATCGCAAGTTGTAATATAAACCTTTCCCTCCGAACTAATCTTAGTTCAAAGCTGCGACATTTATTTTGGATTGAAGGGAGTAATATATTCAGGTGTCCGTTATTTTTTTAACTGTGTTGCTGCCTAACGTCTTTTAAATTTTCTATTTACTTTTGAACTTGGTTTTGCTGTGTATTCATTATGATTTTAATGCTACATCTAAAGCTAATAAAAGCGCCATTTGTCGAACGTCTCAATCCAAGCGCCCCTTCAACATGTATTTTACACAAGAACATGAAGAAAATTGCCATTTCGTCTTACAGACCGGTTGCTGTTAGTGAGTTTATTGTGCAAAAGCATCACCCTGCAGGAGAGCGTCCCATGCACTAACATACTGATCAGGAGCTTGTCAACTCGTCTGAGTACCTTCTAATCTTCTCCGGCGAGTGTAACCCGTCTGTCCCGGGACCGGCCGGGCGGTCCGGCCGGAGAGCGTGGTACCTGGTCGCCTCCCGCCCGAAGGACGCGCCATTGTCGCTCTTGGACCTCGCCAGCTTAGTCTCCGTCTCCAGCCTCGGCGCGGAGGGCGCCCCCCCGGCGCGCGCACGGGCGTGCAAGTCCACGGTCGTCACGCTGCTCAGCGGCGTCCGGTCGCACGACGACAGCGGCGTGCTCTCGTACGAGCTGTCTGCGCCGAGCGCGTCGTGGCTGCTGGAGGACAGCCACCGCATCGCCTTCTCCAGATGCTCGTGGTCCGGCGCGGCCTTCTTGCTCTTGCGGTCGTGGCCGTGGCTCCTCCTGCTGCTCGCCAGCAGCTTCTTGATATTCCTCAGAAACTTGAGCTTGCCATGCCCGGCCCGATGCTCGGGCGCGGCCGCGGCCGCGGCCGGCGACGGCACGACCGGGCTCCGCCCTGGCTCGTCCTGATCTCCAACGCGCTGCTGGTGACTTTCGCCATCGCCGTATGTCGACTCGTTGAGCGGCGAGAAGAGCACGGGGTCGTAGCCGTCGAGGCCGAGGCTGCCATACTGGAGCATGAGCTCCTTGGCCTTCTCGCTGGAGCGGTAGCTCATGCTCTTGCTCAGGTCCATGGCCGACGGCATGGCGCTGCCAGCCCCGTCCTGATCTTGCTGGGCGGACGAGGGGTGATGGTCGCCGCCACGGAGGTCGTGGCGGAGGCAGGCGTTGACCCACTTGAGGTATACGAGCTCCTCGACGTGCGCGCAGTGGTCGCTGTGTAGCTGCTCGATCTGCCTCGTCAGCCTCTCGTTCGCCTCCCTCAGGTAGCTTGCCTCATCAACCATGTCGTCCTAATCAATTCAGAAAAAAAAGGGTAAGATTGTTTAGCATGTTCAGCCACATAGACGAAAGAAGGTTGCCCATATCGAAATCCTGTGACAGTTAGGGAAAGAGAGTAGCACATGACAGTTAGGGAAAGAGAGTAAGCAAAATTCAGTCTTTGCACTTGTGGGGAGGGAATGTTCTCAAAAGATAGTGGCACATGTGCGCGTGGTTTCTCGGTGGGACAGGGAGAAACTGGCACATATATATATTCCAAGGCTTATCAACAAAACGTGAATTCTCCCCATTTTGCTTGGGTAATTCGCCAATTGGCCATTGAATCTCAAGAATTATAGGATGTTTTGGAAAAATGCATCAACTGTTTTTTTGAAACGAATAAAAAAATGCAGCAACTTATTCGTTTGGCGTTCACATAGTTTAGAAAGGTATTGAATAAAGATCGAGAAAAAAGAAATGCTAAAACGTGTCGCAACTAGCATAATTGCAAGTTTCAACCTATTATAAATAGTAATACATCAGAAAAGGTAAGATGAAAAAATGTTGCTGTTCAGGTCATAATCGCCAAGCTGTGACCATAAGATAAACTAATTGGTCACCTTATATGTTCAATTGCACCACGCAAGAGCCGAGTTATTTATCCAAAACCATCACATTTGGGGCTAGGGTAACAACTTGGTACCACATTTAAGGTAGGGCACAAAAAACCACCAAAAATCTGCCTAATATGTAACGCAGAGCACTGATTGTCTGATTTGCCTGTGAAAATAATGAAACTGACAAGTTGGACCCACCTGCCGGGCTGACGTGGCCTGCATATGTGAATAATTCGTTGAGGTGGCCCAAGGCCCCACCTATCGGATACATCTTCTTCTTCCCCTCTCTATTCCTGACAAAAAAACCGAGAACAGCCATCCCACGTCGCCGCCGGAGTCCAACCACGGCGAGCCATCCAACCACCGGCGTGCCGTCCACCCACTACAGCTAGCTACCATCTTCGTTGAGCCACCCCGCTGGACTTCGATCTACTTCCATGAAGGCGGATGCAGCGCCGGGCCCTAACGGATCGCGGCTACCTGCGGCGCGACCAGTGGCTCGCGGTGCAAGAAGCATCGGGCCGCCCCTAGGCCGTCTCCTACGCGGGTCCTCCTGCTCGGGCTAATGGAGGTAGAAGCAGCGCGGCGGTACTGGATGCCGATGGACGAAAGGAGGGAGCTCTACGACGGCTGGGCGCACTGGGTGACGACCCGGGCGAGGGAAGGGAGCTCCGCAGCGGCGCCATGACCTCTCGCCGTTGCGCTCCTCAGGGCGGCTGGCCGGCGAGCGCAGTTGCAGGCGTAGCTCTTCTCGATCTTGAGCACAAGAGGACCCGATGGCTTTTTTTAAATTTGTTTGTAAGGACCCGATTGCGTTTGTTGAAAGTTTACAGGGACCCAAATTGATAGGAAAAGAAAAGATAAGAGGAAGAAGATAAATAGTCGAGTCATTGACAGGTGGGACCCTTGTCTAAGTCAGCAAATTGTCCACATAGGCACGCCATGTCAGCCTGACAAGTGGGCCTCACCTGTCGGCTTTGCTGTTTTCACGATCAAATTCTAGCATCAGTGCTCTGCGTTACGCATTAGGCGCATTTCTGATGGTTTTTTGGGCCCTGCCTTGAGTGTGGTATCAAATTGTTACCTGTTTTGGGTAAATAACTCGCAAGAGCCAAATGAGAATAACAAGTAATAATTCAGAAGGTTCTCAACATAGCCTTAGCGTCAAATCAAAGCTGTGACTGACGTTGTAACGGGCGATTTAGGCCCAGCGGTTGCGTAATAAAGCTTATGCTTACTCTCAAAAAAAAAATCAAAGCTGTGACAGTGACATATTACAAAAACAACTTGGCAGAGATTTCAGCCGCCACTTTGTTCCAAACCAATCAAGATGAAAAGGCCATCTTGCGTTTTGCCAACAAAACAGCAAGCCAGCATAAAAGTAATCAAGACATCCAAAGAACTGGTTTCAAATGTAAACTATTTTGTTGGATTTGCTATTTGAAAGCATCATGAGCTTAGAAAGAAGGACTTTTTGGTTGACAAAGAAATATAATATACAGTTCCATGTTTTTTTGTTTTTGTTTTTTTTCTCTCCCAGAATATGTCTTTGTTGACTTGACCAAAGCTGCAAGCCATTCGAAAATCGACACACAAATCTGGAGAAATCGACATGTGCTACTGATTTTCGCAAATACTACGTATGAACGAAATGGAAGAAAATGTTGCATTCAAATCAAGAATGAGGAATGCAGTTACCTCACGAACCAAACTAACAGCGGAGGAGACCTGCTCCGCATCCCGCAACCTCCGAGCAAGCTCCCTGTTCTCCTCCTCCAGCGCGGCCTTGGCCCTCCGTAGCTCCGCCGCCTCCGCCGCCAGCACCCTCTCCCTCTTTTCGCCGGTATTTTCCAGCTCCGTCACCTTGTCCCGGAGCGCCGTCGCCTCGCTCTGAGACTCCTCCCGCTCCACCTGCACCCGCTCCTTGAGCGCCCGCAGCTTCTCCTTGGCGCGCCCCAGCTGGGCCCGGACGGCCTCCAGCTCCGCCGCCTGGGCCTTGAGCCTCTCGTTCTCCTCACCCAGCGACAAGACCTTGAGCTCCAGGAGCCGCGCCTCCACGGCGGCGAGGCCGACGCGGTTCTCGAGCTCTTTCACGGTGGCCTCTTGCTCTATAAGGCCGTCGAGGTCCATCAGCCGGAGCTCCAGCCTCTGCTCCCGCTCCACGAGCGACAGCCACAGCTGCTTGAATCGCTCGACCTCTTCCTTCTCCAGCCTATCGTGCTCCGTTTCCCATGCAGAGGTTGCTCCAGCCACGTCGGGTGGCATGGTCTGAACTCTTGCCACCAGAACCGGCTCATCGTCCCCGGCACCGATCGACACGCGGTGGATCACGTTTTCCAGATATTCATCCTTTGATACGAAGGGCAAGCAATTAGTTTAGTTGGATTGCATGAATTCGCCATCATGGAGAAACGGGAGCTCTAGCCAAGGATCATGACTTACATTCGATGACAGAATTCTGAGGCCATCGTCCGGCGTAGGCAGAGCACGAGGTCTGGTTGCTGCAGACAAATCGATGCAAATCAAGTCGCAGATGATCAGAATTTGAGCACGAGCGCAGGGTGCGATCAACTAATGAAACAAGCTGCATACCAGAAGTTGGCCTAGCTGCAGCAGAAGCAGCCAGGCGTCGCCGGCGAGGCTGCTGATCTGAAACAAAGAGCGCAGCCGCGTAAAGAGCAACGGCGGCGGCGACCATCACGGCCCCCTGCGGCCTCCCTTGGCCACTGTTCTTGCCCCATCCAAGAAGGCGGCTAATCAGCGCAGAAACAGGGAAGCTGGCCAGAGCACGATCGAAGCCCGCCCTCATGGGGTCAAACCGGAGGGAGAATAAGAGGCCAGCTCCTCCATTCCAGCCTCCCTCCCGGTCGTCCATGGCGTCAAGCGAGCGCCGTATGTAGGGCATGCTCTGCTCTCCAATTCGCCATGCCCAGGGGGCCCCGAAGGGGAAGCAGCGACCTTGAGGAGGAGGCCCCATGGGGCATTTATGCCCAATCTTGGTCAATGGAAACGAAAAAGGAATGGTGGTGCGAGGAAATAAAAAAAGTTAAGATTTGATTCCTTGTTGCATGGATGGAAGAAGATGGCTAAAGAAAAGAAAGCATCAAAATGGCCCACAGGAAGGGGCAAAAGCAGAGGCCAGAGTCTGTTGAGTATTATCTCTCCTGCATTGAGAGAATTTGGGAGGATGCACTTTTTGATGGGTGTACAGTACACCAACGAAATGGAGGTTTAGTTGGTGCTTGGAATTATCAAAGTTTCCACGACTTTAGTTGCTTCTGGAAAAGAACAAAAAGGATTGTGCATTTTTGTAGCCTGGGAATAGAACGGATAGTGTAGGTGACTGAATGACATACGAGTGCGTCATGACGTATAACAGCGGTGGCAAAACCATGTTCTGCATACCATGGATGCTATACCGTCTTTTTTTCAGGGGTGCTATACCGTTTCGGTGGCACAACCATCTTCATGCTTTGATAGATTCTCCCACGTCAGGAACCCCTCTATCGGTCCGTCCCATGTGGTGACGGCTGACGTGGCTCTGTCCGGCGATTCCGGGGGCGATTGCGATCTGGTGCGGCGCCGCCTAGGGTTCCATCGCCTCCATCGTCCTGAACCCGGATCTGTTCCTGCCGATCCACCATAAGCCTTCTGCGTGTTTCCTCCTAGGGCGCGTGGTCGTAAAACACTTTAAACCCTAGGAGGAGTTGAGGGGGGTTTGTGGAGGCAGAAGGGTAGTGATGGAGGGGGTAGCGGGGTTGATGAGGGGGCTGAAACTCTCGGATGAGGAGAAGAAGGGCGTCAGAATTAGGTTCTCGGGGAAGGAGACTGGAAAGAACGCGGCGGCGCAGGCGGCGGGGAAGGTGTTGTCGGAGAAGTTGGCGCACTCGGATGCGATTAATCTCACGTTAGGGAAGATCTGGTGCCCGATTAAGGGGACCGACTGTAAGGAGATCGGTGTAAACCAATTCCTGTTAACATTCAACCAAGAGACGGGTAAGAGGAAGGCGCTGGACAATGGCCCATGGATGTTCGACAAGGACTTGGTGGTGGTGGAAGATTATGACCCTAGCAAAAGGCCGGAAGATTATCAGTTCAACAAAATCCCGATTTGGGTTAGGGTTTTTGATCTACCACTCGGCATGATGAATATGGAGTCTGCTGAAGATATTGGTAATCTAATTGGCCGATTTGAGGAAGCACATACTGGTGCAGATGGGAATGCTATAGGAAAATACCTAAGGATCAAAGTCTGCATGTGCATTGATAAACCTTTCATGAGAGGGTTTACGTTATTTGAGGGGTCAGAAGGGGAGGAGATGCATGACAAGCAGATGGTGGCCGCAGGAGGGGAGGAAGGGGATGAGAATGGAGGATGGTGCAGATTTGCATATGAATATCTACCTGATTTCTGCTACACCTGCGGTGTTATTGGTCATGGGGACAAATACTGCTCGATCAAGCTAGCCAAGGAAGAACAGCAACAGTTCAGGAGGTGCCTGCGAGCGGACCTAGGGCAGCGGAGGAGTTCTGTCGACGATGGGGTGTGGAGAAGG
>NC_057801.1:388200020-388284883 GCF_018294505.1 Triticum aestivum
AGTGGCAGTGATAACCTCTCATGGCGGAAGAGCGATTGCAAGTCTGAAGAGGAGGGGAGGGGGCGACAGAGAAAGGGGGGAGGTCACTAGCCAGCAGAAGATTCTAGGAGTCCCAAAGAAAGGAGGAAGGTCGTCGAAGCTTGACTTTGATGATGGGGCTCTTGCACGGAGGATGGATGAGACGGGAAAAGGTAGTGCGACGGGAGTACCTCAATCTTTGGCAAACAGTAATACCACCATTGTTGTGTCGGAAAAAGATCAAGTGGGACATATGTTGGAGAAGGAGGAGGGCAGGAAGGATGATCCGTCCAAAGGTGGGAAGGAAAAGGACCCGTAGGGCAAGAGATATAGGAAGAAGTGGAGAGATAAGGTGAGGGCGGAGTGTGACTCTGCGAGGGAACCGGTTCTCGGCCAGAAAAGAGGAGGGCCAGAAGGGGAAGAGAGATGGATAGTAAGAAGTGTAGAGTGGAAGGAGGGGAAAGTGTGCAGGGAGAAAGACAATATGAGCAGTATGAAGAGGCAAACAAGTCTACATCGGCAGGGCTGCTGGAGCAGCCCCGCCGGGAGCAATGAAAATAGTCGGATGGAACTGCCGGGGACTCGGGAACGACCCGTCAATTCGTAGCCTCCTTGATTTAGGGTGGGAGGAGGATCCCGATGTGGTGTTTTTGGCGGAGACAAAAATGACTGAGAAAGAGCTAGAGAGATTCAGGTGGACACTTAGACTGCCCCACATGGTAGTCTGGAGTGCGGAAGGACGGAGTAGGGGGTGGCTCTCTTCTGGAAGAGGGGAGTCAATGTGTCGTTGCGATCGTTTGGCCGGAGGCACATTGATGTCGATGTGGTGGAGGATGACGGAAGAGAGTAGAGGCTAACCGGGGTGTACGGTGAATCTGCAGCGGAGAGGAAGGTGGAGACATGGAAAGTGATGAAACTACTAGCTCAACAACACCAAACTGGTCGACCATGGCTTTGCTTGGGAGACTTCAATGAAATCCTTTCCTCCAATGAAAAGATCGACGGTGTTATTCGTCCACAATGTCACATGGACCGGTTTAGAGAAGCTTTGGAGGCCTGTGAGCTTTGTGACATAGGCTTTGAAGGAGAAAAGTACACGTGGAGGGATCACAGTCGGGAGATCGATACATATATCTGCGAGCGCTTGGATAGGGCTACAGCAAATTCCACCTGGTGTGAATGGTTCCCAGACTTTACAGTGATCAATGCAGGCCCCCGGCATTCCGACCATCGACCAGTTATTGTGTCCACGGTGGGGGAGAGTAGAGGTGTTCTTGTGAGTGGAGACCGTGGCTTTCGCTTTCAGGCCTGGTGGTTGCAAGAGGATGGTTGCAGTGCAGAAGTTCAGGGGGCATGGGAACAAGGGTGCCTGGAGGGAAGAGGTGATGTTGCTGCTGCAATGAAGAACGTAGCTGGGAGAATGAAAAAGTGGAGTAAGGAGGTGGCGGGGGAGTTGGAGGGACGCCTTAGAGCAGCACGGGGCCAGCTGGAACGTTGCATGAGGGCACCGGTGTCCGAGGAGAAGATTAGAGAAGAGGCTAGACTTAGATGTGTTGTGGAGGATTTAGAAGAGAAGAAGAACACGAAGGCAAAACAGCTATCACATGTTACTTGGCTGAAGGATGGGAATGGATGTACGCGATATTTTATGGCGGTGGCGTCGGCAAGGAAGAAAGCTAATAGAATCAAGATGATAAGGAAGGATGATGGGTCGGAGGTGAAGGCGGGAGAGGGTTTAAATAACTATGTGCTCTCTTTTTTTCAGGACCTTTTTTCTACCACTGGTTGTAACCGACTGAACGAGCTTCTCACCAAAGTGCAACCTCGTGTTACTGAGGCCATGAGGAACATTCTAGAAGCTGAAGTGTCTAGAGAAGAGGTCAAAGCGGTGCTTGATCATATTGAGGATCTCAAAGCCCCGGGGCCCGATGGGATGCCCTCTATCGTTTACAAGAAGCATTGGCATTTTATGGGTGACAAAGTAATTGATGAGGTAATCATAGTCTTAAGGGGGGGCCCGATGCCGGAAGGGTGGAATGACACGGTTGTCATCCTCATACTCAAAGTGAAGAACCCGAGTAGGATCAAAGATTTGCGCCCCATCAGTCCATGCAATGTTGTCTATAAGCTTTGTTCTAAAGTCATTGCCAACAGACTCAAACTGGTGCTCCCGGAAATTATTTCTGACAACCAAAGTGCGTTTGTCCCCGGTCGCCTCATTACAGATAATGTGCTGATAGCATATGAGCTCTCGCATGTCTTGCTTAACAAGAGGAAAGGAGGTGAAGGTATTGCGGCAGTGAAGGCGGATATGAGCAAAGCCTATGATCGCGTGGAATGGGATTTTTATGGGCGATGCTACTCAAGCTTGGGTTCGGTATCACTTGGGTAGATCCCGTGATGAAATGTGTAACAACTGTGCGTTACCAACTAAAGATCAATGGTGAGTTGACTGAGCAGTTCACCCCCACCCGAGGCCTACGACAGGGGGATCCTTCACCACCGTATCTTTTCGTCATCTGCGCCGAAGGGCTGTCAGCCCTGCTTCATGATGATGAAGCCAATGGACGGATCGGTGGTGTCAAGATTTGCCCAGCTGCACCGATGGTCTCGCACCTCTTGTTCGCCGATGACTGGTTTTGTTGCTTAAGGCGAAGAGGGAGGAGGCTGATGCATTGAGAGAGGTTTTGGACCTCTATGAGAGCTTCTCGGGACAATGCATAAATTTGGAGAAGTCCGCGGTTATGTTCAGTCCAAACACTAGTGCACTTGCAAGGCAAGGTGTGAAGGACGCTCTGCAGATCCATGGTGAGAACTGGAATGAAAAACATCTCGGGCTGCCAGTCCATGTAGGGAAATCGAGGAAGAAGGCGTTTGCGTTTGTAAAGAACACGATCTCGGGGAAGGTATATGGATGGAAAGAGAGGCTCATTGCAAAAACGGGGAAGGAAATGCTGGTCACGTCGGTGGCCCAGGCTATACCCACTTTCGCTATGTCATGCTTCTACCTTACAAAAACTTTCTGTGATGAGCTTAGTTCTTTGATCGGAAACTACTGGTGGAGCCAGCAAGATAAGGAACACACGACACACTGGATTGGATGGAACAAGTTGATGTTGCCAAAGGCTCAAGGAGGGCTTGGTTTCAGGGATATGCATGCATTCAATGTTGCTATGCTATCACGTCAAGCTTGGAGGTTGATACAACACCCAGACTGGCTATGTGCACAGATTTTGAAGGCCAAGTACTACCCAGATGGTCGACTTCTTGAAGCCCAACCCGCTGCGGGCATTTCCTATGTGTGGCGTAGCCTGCTGCATGGAGCCCAATTGGTCCCAGAAGGTTGCATATGGAGGATCGGAGACGGTGCAAATGTCAACATATGGACGGATCCTTGGATTGCCCGGCCCTGGTCAAGAACCGTGATCACACCTTGCGGACACTGCCTCCTACAATGGGTGAGTGAGCTCATTGATCCTTTTTCAGCCTCATGGGATGAGCGGTTGGTGCGGGACACATTTTGGCCTGATGATGTGGTACACATTCTCCGCATCCCACTCAGAGAAGGTGCTCAAGATTTCATGGCGTGGCAGTATGATACTAAAGGGGTTCATTCGGTAAAAAGTGCTTATAAGCTATATGTGCATCTGGAGAAAACACAGAAGGATGGGGGAGTTGGAGCAAGTTCCACGACTCCTGGAGATCTGAACAGTATTGTCGATGACTCCTGGAAGAGGATTTGGAAGATGCCCTGTCCTAGGAATATCCAAATGTTCACCTATAGGCTCAAACACGAACCCCTGGCGCTTCGTACTACGGTTGCACGGAGGGGCATCCCCATCGAGGATACAAAATTCTTATTCTGCAGCAGAGGGGAGGAGGATGGGGGTCACCTTTTCATCAAATGTAAACTGGCAAAGGAGGTTTGGAGGGACCTTGCTTTGGAGAAGGAAAGGAGCGATCTGGAAAAGATTGAGGGTGTGCATGCAATGATTGATTACATCTGGGGGTTGCATGAAAATAAAAGGCTCCATATTCTCACCTTCTGGTGGCTTTGGTGGGCGAATAGAAACAAGGCGCGGGAGGGCGAGTTACCACTACCAGCGGCGGAAGTGGCAAGAAGAACGAGGAGTAGTGTCCTCGAATACGTGCACATCTTCTCCTCCAAGGGCCATGGCTCGAAGCCAGACAAGTGGCGCCCACCTACTGCGGACGTCTATAAGATCAATGTTGATGGTTCATTCGTTCCGGGACAGTAGCACTCAGGCTGGGGCATAGCAGCGAGGATCGCGGATGCCTCGTTGGTGCATGCGTGAGCGGGACGGCAGGAGCACACGGCAGATGTTTTTGCAGCTGAGGTGGCCTCTATGGCTCATGCAATCACAACCGCTGCTGAGCTTGGCATGATTAGGGTGGAGTTCGAGACGGATTCTCAACTACTGGCTGAAGCCCTGGATGTGCGCAAAGTGGACTCTTCGGCATATGCGATCCCTTTAGAGGACATGAAATACCAACTTAAGCTGTGGTTCTCCTTTTTTCCGTCTCTGTCTGTAGACGTACTGCGAACTCAGTGGCACATGAACTTGCCAATATTGGTCGCCTTTGTGAACCAGACCAATACTTGGTCTGGGAGTCCGATGTACCTGCCCGTGTGGGCGAATGTGTTGTGGGCGATATGCCTCACCACAGTTAAGTAATGAAGCTTTTGCTTTCCCAAAAAAAAAGATTCTCCCACGTCCGCCGCATAGTCGGGTCGGGCTGTCCGATCAATGACGGAACGCGAAATGGCCATCTATCCAGAACAGTCAAATTCGGCCCAAACCCGAACTTGATCGCTACTCGCAACATCCAGTTCATATCTGTGACGGATATTGGGAAATCCGGGCGCGCCTGGACACATGAGCACCAGACACGAAAAGAAAACATGGCAGAGCTTGGATTCGAACTCGCATGTCAAGTTCTTTGCGAAACAACCACTACACCAAGACTTACTAGTTGTCTACAATCCGCGAACAAACCTATTTAATTCTTCTTTCAGTACAACATTAATATACACATATAAACCACCTAAAAAAGAAATCGTATTTTTAAAAACATTATAGATTTGGTAACAAAAAAGTTTGAAAGAATGGTTAAAAAGTTTGAAATTTTGAATAAGTTCATTGAATTCTACAAATGTTCATCAAATTTTGAAAAAAGTTCAAGAATTTGGCAAAAAAGTTCATAAACTTTACAATAGTTCACCGGTTTTGAAAAAAGTTCACGGATTTAAGAAATAGTTCATCGATTTTGAAAAAAGTTCATCAATTTTGAAAAAAGTTAACGAATTTTGAAAAAGTTCACGAATTTGAAAAATGTTCATGGATTTTGGAAAAAAAGTTCACACGTTTGAAAAGAGTTTAAAAAATCCTATTTTTTTTCAAAAGTTCACAATTTTGAAAAGAGTTAATCGGTTTTAAAAAAAGTCCACGGATTTAAAAAGAAAAAGAAAAAGGAAAATCCAAACAAAGCTGTTCGAAAAAACAATAAATAATTAAACGAAAGAAGGTGATTAGTCACATCCAAAGAAGGTGGCTGGGTGGTTATGGCGTCTTTGTTGGAACCAGAAAGTCTAGTTCGAATCCCTGCTAGCGCATACTGGTTTTGCCGATTTTAACGATCAGAGAAAAAATTAGCAAAAATGGGTTGTGTGGGCCACCGATCCCACATAAATTAGACCCTATTCGCACTCCGAATGAAACCCTTGCTGCATTCCACTTCACTCCACCCTCTCCAGTCCACTCCCCTCGGCCCACAAGCTCCCGTCTGGCGATCCCCGACCTTCTTCGGCACGACAAGCAGCAGATCCGAGTCCTACACCTCATGATCCGTTGACCCGGAGCTCGTCCCACGCTGCCCCGAGGAGGAGATGATCATCTGCCTTGCACTCTGCCGCTCCTGGGAAGAGTCCGCCTGACACTAGCGCTCGGACTTCATCCAGCAGGAATCCATTGCGCCCGCCCAAATGGCACATGGATCCAGGGCCGCAGAGCAATCACCGCTGCTTCGTCGGAGATGGTGCGGTCTGTCTGGCGTTCGAACGCTGTGGCGGATGCGCAGCCGCTCCATTGGCGCGCCGAGTCGAAGGAGCACAACCAATTCATGTCTGCTGCAAATTTGTCATGGCGTGCCAGCCGTGCGAGGAAACTGGCATGGGAGGTCGCGACAACCCTCACACAAACGTCGGTGTGGCGTAGTCGCATTCTCCGGCGCTGCGTATGGTGCCAGGCAACCCGTGCCGTCACAACCGCGTCATAATGGACGTGGCTGGCTCCAACCACGACGAATCCATGATCGACCTCACATCCATCAATAATGTGCAGGACACGGGCTTCGACGAGGAAGAGTGGGGCATGGGAGATGGCGGCGCCTCGAGTACCGTGAGTAGGTGCGTGTCCCATGTCCTACTCTATCTCGCCGGCGACTGCACCAACACTCCGAGGGGCGCAGCCGACCACGGACGTGGACACAACCGGAACAACAAGCATGGTCACGAGCAAAAATTTAGAGTAGTTTTACGTTGCATGTAATCGTATGGATTTGATGATGTGCAACTGGTGTATCCGATTGTGGGAATGGTTTTTTGTGTGCTGATCGGAGGGATGTTGTGAGTTTGTGGTTGTAGATGCTCTAACTCGGTTATTATGGTACATGGTATTCCCTTCGTGTGGATTTTTAGACCCTCACTTATTTTCGGACTCTCAAACTTTGACCATGAATTTAATTTTGCAAAATATAAGTGATGTCACAAAAATTATATTGTTGGATTTGTACTCCCTGCGCCCAGTGAAGAGTGTATGTTTGGTTTTTAAAAAATTCACAAAAGAGTGTACTTCTATCTTTTCACTGCACTTTAAAGTAGAAAAAATGTTTTTCTCTCATCATGCCATAATCAAGACCAATAACATTTTATACATGGTCTCCTTAATTTTTACATGCATTTTTTTGTGGGGGTAAAACTGTTCTATTCCATAGATGTAGAGTCACAGTTAGCTGGCAAAAGCTCAACGATACAAGGTGGGCAATTCTGTAGCCAACAAGCCGAGCTAAACTATACTCTCCCATGGTTCGTGAGGCGATCTGCTTCTCTGTTTTGATCTCTAGAAATTTTCATTGGAAAAAACTCTCTACTATCTAAGAGGTGCTTAATCTCCGTGACTAAATGACCATAAGCTGATCGATCAAGAATATCTGAGGACAATGAAGAAAGTGTCGTCGAAGAGTCGGACTGGATTACCACGGGAAGATCTGATCGCTCCAAAGCTAGCGCTAGACCCTCCCTAATTCCTTGTAGTTCCGCTTCGAGGGCATTGTTCCAGAAACAGAGGTGTGGGCAAGCAACAAAGATCAAACTTCCATCCGGATTCCTAGGGACCATCCCTGAACCCACAGTCCCATCTGAGGAGAACGAACCGTCAACCGAAAGGGCGATCCTTCCTACAGCAGGAGCAGGCCATGGTCTGGCTGCCGCAGTTTCCTTGTTCTTGGGTTCTGAACACCCCCCTCTCTCTCTACCATTTTACCTTTGATCATCTCCTCCATGTTGTACTTTTTTGCATGCCATAAAGAGTTCAGATAACTATTCAAAAAGTCGACTGAGATTTTTACCGGAACATGGTCCTTCCCATGTAATAAATCGGTCTGCAAATTCCATACTCTCCATATTAAAATCAGCACCATGTCATGTACCCTCTCAGTGCAGTTTGCTAGCACATTGAGCAGCCATTCTTCCCTAGTATTTACTAGACATTTTTTGCTCGGGATTGGTCACATCCTCCTGATTCCTTCCTAGAGCTGCACTGCTTCCTTACACGCCAACATGGACTGAGCTCTCTGTTGGGGAACGTAGTATTTCAAAAAAAATCCTACGATCACACAAGATCTATCTAAAGAAGCATAGCAACAAGCGGGGAGAGTGTGTCCACGTGCCCTCGTAGACCGAAAGCGGAAGCGTTTAGTAACGCAGTTGATTAGTCGAACGTCTTCGCGATCCAACTAATCCAAGCACCGAACGTATGACACCTCCATGTTCAGCACAGGTTCAGCTCGATGACGTCCCTCGAGCTCCTTATCCAGTCGAGGACAAGGGAGAGTTTCGTCAGCACGACGGCGTGGTGACGGTGATGATGATGTTACCGGCGCAGCGCTTCGCCTAAGCACTACGACAATATGACCGAGGTGTGTAACTGTGGAGGGGGCATCACACACGGCTAAGACAATTGATCTTGTGTGTTCTAGGGTGCCCCTGCCCCTGTATATAAAGGAGGGGAGGGGAGGCTGGCAGGCCCCTATAGGGCGCGCCAAAAGAGAGGAGTCCTACTAGGACTCCAAGTCATAGTAGGATTCCATCTGGAGGAAGGGGGAAGAAGGAAGGGAGAGGGAGAAGGGAAGGAACGGGGGGCGCCGCCCCCTTACCCTAGTCCAATTTGGACCCAAGGGGGGAGGTGCATGGCCAGCCCCTTGTGGCCCTTCTCTTTCCCACTAAGGCCCATGAAGGCCCATTAGTTCCCCCTGGGGGTTCCGATAACCCTCCAGCACTCCGATAGTTATGCGGTACCTCTCGGAACTCATCCGGTGTATGAATAACATTGTCCAATATATCAATCTTTATGTCTTGACCATTTCGAGACTCCTCGTCATGTCCATGACCTCATCCGGGACTCCGAGAAAACTTCGGTCATCAAATCACATATAACTCATAATACAAATCATCATCGAACGTTAAGTGTGTGGACCCTACGGGTTCGAGAACTATGTAGACATGACCGAGACACATCTCTGGTCAATAACCAATAGCAGAACCTGGATGCTCATATTGGTTCCTACATATTCTACGAAGATGTTTATCGATCAAACTGCATAACAACATACGTTGTTCCCTTTGTCATCGGAATGTTACTTGCCCGAGATTCGATCGTCGGTATCATCATACCTAGTTCAATCTCGTTACCGGCAAGTCTCTTTACTTGTTCCATAATGAATCATCCCGCAACTAACTCATTAGTCACATTGCTTGCAAGGATTATAGTGATGAGCATTACCGAGAGGGCCCAGAGATACCTCTCCGATACACGGAGTGACAAATCCTAATCTCGATCTATGCCAACTCAACAAACACCATCGGAGACACCTGTAGAGCATCTTTATAATCACACAGTTACGTTGTGACATTTGATAGCACACAAGGTGTTCCTCCAGTATACGGGAGTTGCATAATCTCATAGTCAGAGGAACATGTATAAGTCATGAAGAAAGCAATAGCAATAAAAGTAAACAAGCATTATGCTAAGCTAACGGATGGGTCTTGTCCATCACGTCATTCTCTAATGATGTGATCCCGTTCATCAAATGACAACACATGTTTATGGTCGAGAAACTTAACCATCTTTGATTAACGAGCTAGTCAAGTAGAGGCATACTGGGGACACTCAGTATTGTCTATGTATTCACACATGTACTAAGTTTCCGGTTAATACAATTCTAGCATGAATAATAAACATTTATCATGATATAAGGAAATATAAATAACAACTTTATTATTGCATCTAGGGCATATTTCCTTCACTCTCATCTTCGACACCACACTGCGGGCAAGTTGCACTCGTTCGAAGGTGTCTATATTGCATGCACTTAAATGTAGTAAGGGAATCACTGCCTTCCATGCCAACACTTTCATGTTTTGTGGGACAGTGGCTTGCCAGATAAGGTCCAAATTGGCCGTGTACCATTAGGTTGAGCACTAGAAGCACCATTAGAAAAGGCTTCCTCATGGTTTTGCATATCTAGATGATAGGCACTCCTAACTGTGAAGCATCCACTTGTCCCCGGATGCCAAGCAAGAAAATCATCTTGCTGTCTCGGAGACGTACGAATCTTACGAATTTGCAGCACATCCATAGGCCAAAAGTGCTCATTGAGCAACTGATTATTCTGAAACCATTGTCATCCATTAAGTCAGAAACTCGGTTCAAACGGCAATTCCTCTTTGGAGTGATCGGTTTGAAGGAAGGACCACAAGGGATCCATGGATCTCGCTAAGTACGAATCTGAGTACCATTACCCACCCTCCAAATAGTCCCTTTTTTTAAACAATTCAAGACCATGCTCGATACCACGACACATCGCATAGACATTGCTAGCAAAAACCGTGTCCATCAAATTCCCATTGGGATAGTATTTTGCACGTAGAAGTCGTGCACACAAACTTTCCGAAGACTCCAGAAGGCGCCAAGCCTGCTTGGCTAGCAAAGCTTGATTAAACGCGCACATATTGCGGAAGCCCATGCCTCCTTTAGATTTTGGCATGATCATTTTATCCCAACTTAGCCATGTCATCTTCCTTTTACCTCTTTCAACTCCCCACCAATATTACCTCATTAAGTGAGTCATCTCATCACAAATAGAGGCCGGTAACCGAAAGACACTCATTACGTACGTCGGAATTGCTTGGGTAACAATCTTAATTAGAATATCTTTGCTTCCACATGACATATACTGTTCACTCCAATCCACCAGTATTCTTCTAAGTCTCTAAGAATAGATTCAAAATGAACCTTCTGCATTCTTTCAACCGGAACGGGAAGCCCTAGATACTTTGGATCAAACACTTCCTGAGAAACTTGCAAATATGTTTTCACCTCATCAATAAACAGCCGCCGAGCATTTCTCAGGGAAAAGGATGGAACACTTAGAAGGGTTAATAAGTTGCCCCATTGATGTCACATATGTGTTCAACAAACCTTTCACCACTGATGCCTGCTGAGAAGAAGCTCGAAAAAATAGTGGTGAATCATCCGTGAAAAGCAGATGGGATATAGGTGGTGCACACCGACAAATTTTCACTGGTTCTAATCCATCCTCGACAATTGGATTATTCACCAAGGCAGGCAAGGAATCAACAAAAAACAAAAATAGGAATGGGGGCAATGGATCACCTTGTCCAAGACCTCTAGATGGAGAGAAGGATTCCAATAGCTTGCCATTGAACTTAACATAAAATTTAACCAAGCGCATTCAAGCCATCACATGAGAAACCCACCGCTGAGAGAAGCCCCGTTTGAGGAGGGACTTCTCCACAAAACCCCAATCAACTCGGTCATAAGCTTTAGATAGGTCCAACTTATATGCGCAAAAATCAAGGACCCCTCCTTCAACGACTGGATATAATGAATACACTCGAATGCTATAATTGAGTTGTCAAAAATAAGTCGCCTGATAATGAAAGCATTTTGATTTTCAGAAATGAGATCGCACGAAAAGGCCGTAGCCTATTAACCATACACCTTGACACGACTTCGTAAATCACATTGCACAGGCTGATTGGTCGAAAGTCCTTGAGGCAAACTGGGTGTTGCATATTTGGAATCAACACAATAGCCATATCATTAAATCCAACGGGCATAGATCCCATTTGAAAGAAATTAATGTAGGGGATCGTAGCAGAAATTTAAAATTTTCTATGCATCACCAAGATCAATCTATGGAGTCATCTAGAAACGAGAGAGAGAGGAGTGCATCTACATACCCTTGTAGATCGCGAGCGGAAGCGTTCAAGAGAACGGGGTTGATGGAGTCGTACTCGTCGTGATCCAAATCACTAATGATCCTAGCGCCGAACGGACGGCACCTTCGCGTTCAACACACGTATGGTTGGGAGAGACGTCTCCTCCTTCTTGATCCAGCAAGGGGGAAGGAGAGGTTGATGGAGATCCAGCAGCACGACAGCGTGGTGGTGGAAGCAGCGGGGATCTCGGCAGGGCTTCGCGAAGCTCAGCGAGAGGGAGAGGTGTTACGGGGGGAGAGGGAGGCGCGAGGAGCTTGGGTGCGCAGCCCTCCCTCCCCCCTCTTATATAGGGGCCCTGGGGGCGCGCCGGCCCCTAGAGATCCAATCTCAAGAGGGAGGGGGGGCGGCCAAAGGGGGGAACTTGCCCCCCAAGTCAGGTGGGGCGCCCCCACCCCAGGGTTTCCAACCCTAGGCGCAGGGGGAGGCCCAAGGGGGGCGCACCAGCCCACCAGGGGCTGTTTCCCTTCCCACTTTATCCCATGGGGCCCTCCGGGATAGGTGGCCCCACCCGGTGGACCCCCGGGACCCTTCCGGTGGTCCCGGTACAATACCGGTGACCCCCGAAACTTTCCCGGTGGCCGAAACTGGACTTTCTATATACAAATCTTTACCTCCGGACCATTCTGGAACTCCTCGTGACATCCGGGATCTCATCCAGGACTCCGAACAACTTTTGGGTTACCGCATACTAATATCTCTAGAACCCTAGCGTCACCGAACCTTAAGTGTGTAGACCCTACGGGTTCGGGAATCACGCAGACATGACCGAGACAACTCTCTGGCCAATAACCAACATCAGGATGTGGATACCCATGTTGGCTCCCACATGTTCCATGATGATCTCATCGAATGAACCACGATGTCGAGGATTCAAGTAATCCCGTATACAATTCCCTTTGTCAATCGGTATGTTACTTGCCCGAGATTCGATCGTCGGTATCCCAATACCTCGTTCAATCTCGTTACCGGCAAGTCACTTTACTCGTACCGTAATGCATGATCACGTGACCAACCACTTGGTCACATTGAGCTCATTATGATGATGCATTACCGAGTGGGCCTAGAGATACCTCTCGGTCATACGGAGTGACAAATCCCAGTCTCGATCCGTGTCAACCCAAAAGACACTTTCGGAGATACCTGCAGTATACCTTTATAGCCACCCAGTTACGTTGTGATGTTTGGTACACCCAAAGCACTCTTACGGTATCCGGGAGTTACACGATCTCATGGTCTAAGGAAATGATACTTGACATTAGAAAAGCTCTAGCTAACGAACTACACGATCTTGTGCTATGCTTAGGATTGGGTCTTGTCCATCACATCATTCTCCCAATGATGTGATCCCGTTATCAATGACATCCGATGTCCATGGTTAGGAAACCGTAACCATCCATTGATCAACGAGCTAGTCAACTAGAGGCTCACTAGGGACATGTTGTGGTCTATGTATTCACACATGTATTACGATTTTCGGATAACACAATTATAGCATGAACAATAGACAATTATCATGAACAAGGAAATATAATAATAACCATTTTATTATTGCCTCTAGGGCATATTTCCAACAGTCTCCCACTTGCACTAGAGTCAATAATCTAGTGACATTATGATGAATCGAACACCCATAGAGTTCTGGTGTTGATCATGTTTTGCTCGCGGAAGAGGTTTAGTCAACGGGTCTGCAACATTCAGATCCGTATGCACTTTGCAAATATCTATGTCTCCATCTTGAACATTTTCACGAATGGAGTTTAAGCGACGCTTGATGTGCCTGGTCTTGTTGTGAAACCTGGGCTCCTTGGCAAGGGCAATGGCTCCAGTGTTGTCACAGAAGAGAGTCATCGGCCCCGACGCATTGGGAATAACTCCTAGGGCAGTAATGAACTCCTTCATCCAGATTGCTTCATGTGCTGCCTCCGAGGCTGCCATGTATTCCGCTTCACATGTAGATCCGGCCACGACGCTTTGCTTCCAACTGCACCAGCTTACTGCCCCACCATTCAAAATATACATGTATCCGGTTTGTGACTTAGAGTCATCCAGATCTGTGTCGAAGCTAGCATCGATGTAACCCTTTACGACGAGCTCTTCGTCACCCCCATAAACGAGAAACATATCCTTAGTCCTTTTTAGGTACTTCAGGATATTCTTGACCGTTGTCCAGTGTTCCATGCCGGGATTACTTTGGTACCTTCCTACCAAACTTATGGCAAGGTTTACATCAGGTCTGGTGCATAGCATGGCATACATAATAGACCCTATGGCCAAGGCATAGGGGATGACACTCATCTTTTCTTTATCTTCTGCCATGGTAGGGCATTGAGCTGAGCTCAATTTCCCACCTTGCAACACAGGCAAGAACCCCTTCTTGGACTGATCCATATTGAATTTCTTCAACATATTATCAAGGTATGTGCTTTGTGAAAGATCTATGAGGCGTCTCGATCTATCTCTATAGATCTTGATGCCTGATATATAAGCAGCTTCTCCAAGGTCCTTCATTGGAAAATACTTATTCAAGTAGGCTTTTATGCTGTCCAAAAGTTCTATATCATTTCCCATCAAAAGTATGTCATCCACATATAATATGAGAAATGCTACAGAGCTCCCACTCACTTTCTTGTAAACGCAGGCTTCTCCATAAGTCTGCATAAACCCAAACACTTTGATCATCCCATCAAAGCGAATGTTCCAACTCCGAGATGCTTGCACCAACCCATAGATGGATCGCTGGAGCTTGCATACCTTGTTAGCATTCTTAGGATTGACAAAACCTTCCGGCTGCATCATATACAATTCTTCCTTAAGATAGCCATTAAGGAATGCCGTTTTGACGTCCATTTGCCATATCTCATAATCATAGTATGCGGCAATTGCTAACATGATTCAGACGGACTTCAGCTTCGCTACGGGAGAGGAAGTCTCATCGTAGTCAACCCCTTGAACTTGTCGATAACCCTTAGCGACAAGTCGAGCCTTATAGATGGTAACATTACCATCCGCGTCCGTCTTCTTCTTAAAGATCCATTTATTTTCTATCGCTCGCCGATCATCGGGCAAGTCTGTCAAAATCCATACTTTGTTTTCATACATGGATCCTATCTCGGATTGCATGGCTTCAAGCCATTTGTTGGAATCTGGGCCCGCCATCGCTTCTTCATAGTTTGAAGGTTCACCGTTGTCTAACAACATGATTTCCAGGACAGGGTTGCCATACCACTATGGTGTGGACGTGTCCTTGTGGACCTACGAAGTTCAGTAGTAACTTGATCCAAAGTACCTTGATCATCATCATTAACTTCCTCTCCAGTCGGTGCAGGCACCACAGGAACATCTTCCTGAGCTGCGCTACTTACCGGTTCAAGAGGTAGTACTTCATCAAGTTCCACTTTCCTCCCACTTACTTCTTTTGAGAGAAACTCTTTCTCCAGAAAGGACCCGTTCTTGGCAACAAAGATCTTGCCTTCGGATCTGAGGTAGAAGGTATACCCAATGGTTTCCTTAGGGTATCCTATGAAGACGCATTTTTCCGACTTGGGTTTGAGCTTTTCAGGTTGAAGTTTCTTGACATAAGCATCGCATCCCAAAACTTTTAGAAACGACGGCTTAGGTTTCTTTCCAAACCATAATTCATACGGTGTCGTCTCAATGGATTTAGACGGTGCCCTATTTAAAGTGAATGTAGCTGTCTCTAAAGCGTATCCCCAAAATGATAGTTGTAAATCGGTGAGTGACATCATAGATCGCACCATATCCAATAAAGTGCGATTACAATGTTCGGACACACCGTTACGCTGAGGTGTTCCAGGCGGCGTGAGTTGTGAAACGATTCCACATTTCCTTAAGTGCGTACCAAATTCGTGACTTAAATATTCTCCCCCACGATCTGATTGTAAGAACTTTATCTTTCGGTCACGTTGATTCTCTACCTCACTCTGAAATTCCTTGAACTTTTCAAAGGTCTCAGACTTGTGTTTCATCAAGTAGACATACCCATATCTACTTAAGTCATCAGAGAGAGTGAGAACATAAAGATAGCCTCCGCGAGCCTCAACGCTCATTGGACCGCACACATCAATATGTATTATTTCCAATAGGTTGGTTGCTCGCTCCATAGTTCCGGAGAACGGAGTCTTGGTCATTTTGCCCATGAGGCATGGTTCGCACGTGTCAAATGATTCGTAATCAAGAGACTCCAAAAGTCCATCAGCATGGAGCTTCTTCATGCGTTTGACACCAATGTGACCAAGGCGGCAGTGCCACAGATATGTGGGACTATCATTATCAACCTTACATCTTTTGGTATTCACACTATGAATATGTGTAACATCACGTTCGAGATTCATTAAGAATAAACCATTGACCAGCGGGGCATGACCATAAAACATATCTCTCATATAAATAGAACAACCATTATTCTCGGATTTAAATGAGTAGCCATCTCGTATTAAACGAGATCCAGATACAATGTTCATGCTCAAAGCTGGCACTAAATAACAATTATTGAGGTTTAAAACTAATCCCGTAGGTAAATGTAGAGGTAGCGTGCCGACGGCGATCACATCGACCTTGGAACCATTCCCGACGCGCATCGTCACCTCGTCCTTCGCCAGTCTCCGCTTATTCCGCAGCTCCTGTTTTGAGTTACAAATATGAGCAACCGCACCGGTATCAAATACCCAGGAGCTACTACGAGTACTGGTAAGGTACACATCAATAACATGTATATCACATATACCTTTGGTGTTGCCGGCCTTCTTGTCCGCTAAGTACTTGGGGCAGTTCCGCTTCCAGTGACCGTTCCCCTTGCAATAAAAGCACTCAGTCTCAGGTTTGGGTCCGTGCTTTGGCTTCTTCCTGGCAACTGGCTTACCGGGCGCGGCAACTCCCTTGCCGTCCTTCTTGAAGTTCTTCTTACCCTTGCCTTTCTTGAAACTAGTGGTTTTATTGACAATCAACACTTGATGTTCCTTTTTGATTTCCACCTCCGCTGATTTCAGCATTGAAAATACCTCAGGAATAGTTTTCACCATCCCCTGCATATTGTAGTTCATCACAAAGCTCTTGTAGCTAGGTGGGAGCAACTGAAGGATTCTGTCAATGACCGCCTCATCCGGGATGTTAATGTCCAGCTGAGACAAGCGGTTGTGCAACCCAGACATTTTGAGTATGTGCTCGCTGACAGAACTATTTTCGTCCATCTTACAACTATAGAACTTGTCGGAGACTTCATATCTCTCGACTCGGCCGTGAGCTTGGAAAACCATTTTCAGCTCTTGGGACATCTCATATGCTCCGTGCTGCTCAAAACGCTTTTGGAGCCCCGGTTCTAAGCTGTAAAGCATGTCGCACTGAACCAGGGAGTAATCATCACTACGCGACTGCCAAGCGTTCATAACGTCTTGGTTCGCTGGGGCGGGTGCGTCACCTAGCGGTGATTCTAGGACATATGCTTTCTTGGCAGCTATGAGGATGATCCTCAAGTTCCGGACCCAGTCCGTATAGTTGCTACCATCGTCTTTCAGCTTGGTTTTCTCTAGGAACGCGTTGAAGTTGAGGTTGACATGAGCGTTGGCCATTTGATCTACAAGACATTTTGCAAAAGTTTTTAGACTAAGTTCATGATAATTAATTTCATCTAATCAAATTATTTAATGAACTCCCACTTAGATAGACATCCCTCTAGTCATCTAAGTGATACATGATCCGAGTCAACAAGGCCGTGTCCAATCATCACGTGAGACGGACTAGTCATCATCGGTGAACATCTTCATGTTGATCGTATCTTCTATACGACTCATGTTTGACCTTTCGGTCTCTTGTGTTCCGAGGCCATGTCTGTACATGCTAGGCTCGTCAAGTCAACCTAAGTGTTTTGCATGTGTAAATCTGGCTTACACCCGTTGTATGTGAATGTTAGAATCTATCACACCCGATCATCACGTGGTGCTTCGAAACAACGAACTTTCGCAACGACGCATAGTTAGGGGGAACACTTTCTTGAAATTATTATGAGGGATCATCTTATTTACTACAGTCATTCTAAGCAAATAAGATGCAAAAACATGATAAACATCACATGCAATCAAATAGTGACATGATATGGCCAATATCATTTTGCTCCTTTTGATCTCCATCTTCTGGGCACCATGATCATCATCGTCACCGGCATGACACCATGATCTCTATCATCGTGTCTTCATGAAGTTGTCACGCCAATGATCACTTCTACTACTATGGCTAACAGTTTTAGCAATAAAGTAAAGTAATTACATGGCGTTATTCAATGACACGCAAGTCATACAATAATTAAGACAACTCCTATGGCTCCTGCCGGTTGTCATACTCATCGACATGCAAGTCGTGATTCCTATTACAAGAACATGATCAATTTCATACATCACATATATACCATTCATCACATCCTTTTGGCCATATCACATCACAAGGCATATGCTGCAAAAGCAAGTTAGACGTCCTATAATTGTTGTTGCATGTTTTTACGTGGCTGCAATAGGGTTCTAGCAAGAACGTTTCTTACCTATGCCAAAACCACAATGTGATATGCCAATTTCTATTTACCCTTCATAAGGACCCTTTTCATCGAATCCGGTCTGACTAAAGTGGGAGAGACAGACACCCGCTAGCCACCTTATGCAACTAGTGCATGTCAGTAGGTGGAACCTGTCTCACGTAAGCGTACGTGTAAGGTCGGTCCAGGACGCTTCATCCCACGATGCCGCCGAAACAAGATAAGACTAGTAGTGGCAAGTAAACTGACAACATCTACGCCCACAACAAAATTGTGTTCTACTCGTGCATAGAAACTATGCATAGACCTAGCTCATGATGCCACTGTAGGGGATCGTAGCAGAAATTTAAAATTTTCTACGCATCACCAAGATCAATCTATGGAGTCATCTAGCAACGAGAAGGAGTGTATCTACATACCCTTGTAGATCGCAAGCGGAAGCGTTCAAGAGAACGGGGTTGATGGAGTCGTACTCGTCGCGATCCAAATCACCGATGATCCTAGCGCCGAACGGACGACACCTCCGCATTCAACACACGTACGGTTGGGAGAGATGTATCCTCCTTCTTGATCCAGCAAGGGGGAAGGAGAGGTTGATGGAGATCCAGCAGCACGACGGCGTGGTGGTGGAAGCAACGGGGATCTCGGCAGGGCTTCGCCAAGCTCAGCGAGAGGGAGAGGTCTTACGGGGGGAGAGGGAGGCGCCAGGAGCTTGGGTGCGCAGCCCTCCCTCCCCTCCTCTTTATATAGGGGCCCTGGGGGGGGGGAGGGCGCCGGCCCCTAGAGATCCAATCTCAAGGGGGGGGGGCAAAGGGGGGAACTTGCCCCCCAAGTCAAGTGGGGCGCCCCCCACCCCCAGGGTTTCCAACCCTAGGCGCAGGGGAGGCCCAAGGGGGGTGCACCAGCCCACCAGAGGCTAGTTCCCTTCCCACTTCAGCCCATGGGGCCCTCCAGGATAGGTGGCCCCACCCGGTGGACCCCCGGGACCCTTCTGGTGGTCCCGGTACAATACCGGTGACCCCCGAAACTTTCCCGGTGGCCGAAACTGGACTTCCTATATACATATCTTTACCTCTAGACCATTACGGAACTCCTAGTGAGGCCCGGGATCTCATCCGAGACTCCGAACAACTTTCGGGTTACCACATACTAATATATCTACAACCCTAGCGTCATCGAACCTTAAGTGTGTAGACCCTACGGGTTCGGGAATCACGCAGACATGACCGAGACAGCTCTCCGGCTAATAACCAACAGCGGGATCTGGATTCCCATGTTGACTCCCACATATTCCACGATGATCTCATCGAATGAACCATGATGTCGAGGATTCAAGTAATCCCGTATACAATTCCCTTTGTCAATCGGTATGTTACTTGCCCGAGATTCGATCGTCGGTATCCCAATACCTCGTCCAATCTTGTTACCGGCAAGTCACTTTACTCGTACCGTAATGCATGATCCCGTGACCAACCACTTGGTCACATTGAGCTCATTATGATGATGCATTACCGAGTGGGCCTAGAGATACCTATCTGTCATACGGAGTGACAAATCCCAGTCTCGATCCGTGTCAACCCAAAAGACACTTTCGGAGATACTTGCAGTATACCTTTATAGCCACCTAGTTACGTTGTGACGTTTGGTGCACCCAAAGCACTCTTACGGTATCCGGGAGTTACACGATCTCATGGTCTAAGGAAATGATATTTGACATTAGAAAAGCTCTAGCAAACGAACGATCTTGTGCTATGCTTAGGATTGGGTCTTGTCCATCACATCATTCTCCCAATGATGTGATCCCGTTATCAATGACATCCGATGTCCATGGTTAGGAAACCGTAACCATCCATTGATCAACGAGCTAGTCAACTAGAGGCTCACTAGGGACATGTTGTGGTCTATGTATTCACACATGTATTACGATTTCTGGATAACACAATTATAGCATGAACAATAAACAATTATCATGAACAACGAAATATAATAATAACCATTTTATTATTGCCTCTAGGGCATATTTCCAACAATTAAGTACTGCAGCAATGACGTCCTCATTTAAGACTAGCCAGTTTTGCTGAAAAAATCGCGCCGGAAATTCATTGGGGCCGCGTGCTTTCAATGATCCTATTTAAAATAAAGAATCAGAAACCTCCTTATCAGTAAAAGGAGCCCCAAGTTTAATTTTCATCTCCTTAGTAACCTTGGGCACAATACAGTCCAAGACAACCTTAGGCTGTAGGGTGGGATCCTTGGTATATACCTCCTTGAAATAGGATGAGGCCATCCGTTCCATGTCAGAGGGGGAAGAACACCACGACCCATCTTCCTTCTTCAGGTGCTGGATATAATTCCTTCGAGCTCACCAGACTGCTCGATGGTGAAGGTACTTTGTGTTTCTCTCACCCTCCTTCAACCAAGTCACACGGGAACGTCGAAGCGACATCATCTCCTCCCGATAAAGGAGCTCATCAAGTTGAAACATTTTATTATGGATAGTTGCATCTTTAGCACTACCCTGTTGGAGCACGTCCAACTCATCCCTTAATTTCTCAATCTCTTTCAACATGTTACCAAACTTGTTCATGCTCCATTCTTTTAGATCATACATCAACTCCTTTAGGGATGATGCAACAGTACCCATGTAACCATCTGGACGTTTAGTTGCCCACACATGTGCTACCACCTCCGGGAGTGAGGGATCCCTCTCCCACATTATTTCATACCGAGGGCAAGCCCGGCGTCGCTGGTTATTTACTCCAGGAACCAGTTGCACTACAATGGGTAGGTGATATGAGCGTGAAGATGCAAGATGCAACACTCGAGCAAAAGGAAACAACCCCTTCCATGCCTCATCTGCACAAGCGTGATCAAGTCTCACACGAACATTTGCGTTACCACGCTGGCCATTATCATATGTGAAGGGAGCACCAAGAAATCCAAGATCCCATAGTTTGCAATCTATCAGGGCATCTCGAAATGTTGTCATTTGATTTTCAGCACGCATGGCCCTTGAGAAGTGCTCATGCTACTACATAGCCTCTTTAAAATCGCCACACGCCATCTAGGGGTCATCCGAAACACTCCGAAGCCTTGTTAGACGGTCCCACATCAAATGCATGTTCTCCACGCGAGGTTCCCCATAGACAAAGGTACCTCTTCATCGAACACCATGACTGTTATCATCAATCATTACATCAATATATCGGGAACAAGATTCAAGAACTGAAACTTGTAGAGTTTCGTCCCAATAAAGAGCCAAACCCCCACTCAAACCATTGGTTGAAACACCACAAAAACCTTCCAGACCCAGTCTCCACTTAATATTTTGAACTTTGTTAACATCCTGTCTTGTTTCACTCAAAAAGACAAGCTTTGGGGAGTTGGCTTGTGAGAGGGCCAAAACATCGTGAACTGTCCGGCGATTCCTGCCCCCCCCCCAATTCCATGCGAGTATATTCATCATACCACAAATTCACACAAACACCTTCTTGAAGCAATCCAAAGCAGACTTAATTTTCCGTCAAGATCAAAGGCACATCCACACAAAAAACCAGTCACTCCAGCAAGACAGCTCCACAGTGCGAAGACTCTGAAGGTCCCTGGAGAAAATCGAACTAGACAACTAGAAGAAGCCGACTAGGACAACAAATCCACACCTAGGCAAGAAACAACGTTCATGGAAGGGCCGGAGATAAAACAGCCGATCTGGCGAGCAAGATGACTCGAGAAGGTTACGAAGACCCTACTGCCATGCAGAGGGGTTGAAGAGATCTGCAGCGTCGGTGCCGTCGCCGCCGAAGTGTCAGCCGGCGGCCGCCGCTCGGTAGACCTATATCGCCTTTTTAATGGCTAGAGCCCACGTACCAGTTTGTTTCAATTTTTACATACACTTAGCTCATTGGGGTTGGATAATTAAAGAGGAGAGAGATGGCGAATTGCATCTTTCCCATGTATTTTTTTACTCCACTTCATAATTTGTTCTAAAATTTCTATATATACACTTTTTACCGGACGGGAGAGTATAACTTATATTCTGTTGTGTAAATGTATGATCAAACATTGGTTAAAATATGTGAAGGGGTCTAATAAATCCGGGTGGAGAATTATCGACCTGTTCACTGAGCTATCATTTCCTCTTTGTTTTTGGACGGAAATCTTATTTTTCTGCTTGTTTGAAACGTGAAAAGAACAAACCCCTTGCTTTGCATCGGGAATCGTATCACGTGTTGCAAAAGTAACTTGAGTGTGGCAAGGAAATTAAAGCGAGGGAATAATATTATTCGTCTTCCAATCACACGGAGTTAATTGCACAGAAGTACCACAATTCGGACATCACATGCAGATTGGTACCATGATTGCTAATTTTTACGTGTCAGTACCAATATTGGTCTAAGTTTTTGCAAATTAGGCTAAAACGCGTATTTATACGTATTGACGGTGTATCTGACCGATGGGGCCCGCCCGTCAGGTGCTGACGTGGCATGTTTTTTGCAAAAAAAACCCCTTATGTTATATGTAATCACAAAAATGCCCAAATTTTTTGCGGGAAAAAGGCTGCAGGAGAGGATTTTTTTTTTGTTCGCAATTTCCACCATCGAATCTGGACTGATTTGAAATTTTCCGCTTTCCGCCAGTTGAACAAATAAATAAAAGGAAAGTGAAATCAGGCGCCGGCGGGAATCGAACCCGCGACCTACAGTGCAAAGGCGCCACGGGCTAACCACAACGCCACAGGGCAGCTCACGTTCCTCTACAGGCGTCTCCTCTCTTATAGTATGCCTGAAGCGCTGGGCCGGCCCACAGAGGCCTGCATTTTTTTTTCGTTTCGCACTTAACTGGCGCGCGTGTTGGCCTCGTTCATTGCCCCGGTTACTATTCGTTTCATTTCTTTTATGCTTTTATAATGCGCGGTGAACATTTTGTAATCTATATATGGTGTACATTTTCTTAATACATGATGAGTTTCAAGAATATTATGATCACACACTTTTTTATTTATAGTGAATATTTTCTTAATACATGGTGAAATTTTTTGCATTTCAAAAAATGTTCAGCATGTATTAAAAATTTATTGTGTAAAATTCATTCTTGCATTTCCAGAAACACGTCAATTTTTTCTTATAAAAGTTGAACAGTTTTAATGCATTTCTAAAATTTATTAAGATTACACAATTATTTTTAATACAGGTTGTCAAATTTTCTTTGCGAATGATTAATACTTTCTTCATTAATAAATGCTGAACATATTTTAAATGCAAATCGAACATTTTTGTAATATATCTTGAACTTTTTCTTAAGATATGATGAACATTTTACGTAATGCGCGGTGAATTTTTTGTAATTTATGGTGAACATTTTCTTGATACATGAAGAGTTTCAAGAACTTTTTGCCCCGGTTTCTTAATCATTCTTGCAATCAATGCATTAAAAGTTGAACATATAATTTTAAATGCATTAAATTTTTGAAACATGGCGCAGAACATGTATTAAAAATAATTGTGTAATCATAATAAATTTTAGAAATGCGTTAAAACTTTTCAATTTTTATTATAATAATCAAGTGTTTCTCGAAATGCAAATTGATTTTACACAATAAGTTTTAATATATACTGAACATTTTGTGAAATACAAAAATTTCATCATGTATTAAGAAAATATTCAACATAATAATCTTGAAACTCACCGTGTATTAATAAAATGTCACCATAAATTACAAAAAAGTTACCTCGAATTAAGTAAAATGTTCCTTGTCGTAAGAAAATTGAACAACCTATAGTACAAAAATGTTCAATTTGCATTTCAAATATGTTCAACGGATATTACCAAAGTTTATTATATTAAGAAAATGTTCACTGTTTGTAAAGAAAAGTTCATCGTACATTGAAAAATGTTCACTATAACCAGAATAAGTGTTCAGCGTATATTTTTTTGAGGATTTGTTCAGCGTATATTTAAAAAAATGTTCACCGCGCATTATAAAAGCATAAGAGAAATGAAACGAATAGTAACCGGGGCAAGGAACGAGCCCAACACGCGCGCCAGTTAAGTGCGAAACGAAAAAAAATGCAGGCCTCGGTGGGCCGGCCCAGCGCTTCAGGCATACTATAAGAAAGTGGACGCCTGTAGAGGAACGTGAGCTGCGCTGTGGCGTTGTGGTTAGCCCCTGGCGCCTGTGCACTGCAGGTCGCGGGTTCGATTCCTGCCGGCGGCTGATTTTACTTTCCTTTTATTTATTTGTTCAAGTGGAAAAAAGCCTTTTTCCCGCAAAAAATTTGGGCATTTTTGTGATTATATATAACATAAGGGGGTTTTCTGCAAAAAACATGCCACGTCGGCACCTGACGGGCGGGCCCCATCGGTCAGATACACCGTTAATACGTATAAATACGTGTTTTAGCCTAATTTTTCCTGCAAAAAATTTGGGCATTTTTGTGATTATATATAACATAAGGGGGTTTTCTGCGAAAAACATGTCACGTCGGCACCTGACGGGCGGGCCCCATCGGTCAGATACACCGTCAATACGTATAAATACGCGTTTTAGCTTAATTTGCAAAAACTTAGACCAATATTGGTACTGACACGCAAAGATTAGCAATCATGGTACCAATCTGCATGTGATGCCTGAATTGTGGTACTTCTGTGCAATTTACTCAATCACACGATGACGATCTCTAGCCATGGGCTGGACCATCGAAAAGGCCAAATTCCACACTTGTAATGACCGCACAAACAATCTACTATTATATTGCTAAACTTTATAGAAATCACTCATTAAGAGTACTTATTACGAAGATCACTCTCATCTTTTTAGATTGTGACAAGTGGCACGCTGCATGTGCGTTACTTGTTGCAACTTGGAAGTTTTTCTTTTTTTGTAGTTCCGTTTATTCAAAATGTTTTATGTCTTAAATCGTGCGTCCAAATCTCGAACCGTTTTCACCATTGAGTTCCTCGCGTTGAGATTTTTAAAACTAGATCTCATGTTGATAGGTTTTGACGAACTTTTTTTCACGGAAAAACTGGTCGAAAAGAATCTAAAGAAAAAACCGAACCAGGAGCACGTGTTTTTAGCCTTTCCGAAAGATTCACGCCCGTGCCTCTCGCGGAAGGAAAAAAAAAGAAAACATGTTTTTTTCTTTTCCATGGAGACACGGCCGTGCATCTCGCGAAATCACAATCATGCCTCTCGTGGAAGCAAAATCGTGCCTCTCACGGAAAAAAGGAAAACGTGTTTTTTCGTTTCCGAGAGGCACTCGCGAAAGCACAACCGTGCCTCTCGCGAAAGCAAAACCGTGTCTCTCCTGGTAGAAAAAAAAACAAAAAACACGTTTCTTTTTCGTTTCCGAGAGGCACGGCCGTGACTATCGCGAAAGCACAACCGTGCCTCTCGCGGAAGCAAAACCGCGCCTCTCGCGAAAGGAAAAAAACAAAAATGTGTTTGTTTTCGTTTCCGAGAGGCACTGCCATGATTCTCGCGAAATCAAAACAGTGCCTCTCGTAGAAGCAACACCGTGACTCTCGCGGAAAAAAAGATAAAAGAAAACGCATTTTTTTGAGTAATTTTTTTACTCAATTATTTTTTTTGTTCCAAGAGCTGAGGAAGACCGGTGGAAAACTGAAACGTCGAAACCCCCGAAAAAAACCGTTTAAAAAAACGAAAACGCGTGCGGAAAACTAAAAAAAATTAAATCCGAAGGAAGCGCCCAAAGCTCGACACGTGGCGGGTGGCTGAGAGCGCGTCAAGTGCGCTGATCGTTGTGAGGCTTCCGAAAGAGCGCTCGTTAATTAGTTGCTCCCAACTTTATAGGGGCAGAAGCCTCTCATTCAATTTAGGACATCGAGTTTGGATTGAGTTCTTAATTTTAACTTGGGAAAAAATTGTCAAAGAGTTGTGTTTAATTTTAAATTTGGTTCAAGGTTTGACTGGTCAATGATTTCTCTAGTCAATCGGCAAAAACCACTTCATAAAATATATCAGTCTCGCGCATGCTCTTGTCACTTGACAAACAGATAAATGCCAACATGCAACACTCTAGCACCAATATGAATTTAATTGAGTTGCCAAACTTTGACTTGGCGAACAATGTCTCAAGGAGCTCTCTCATTCAACCGATGTGTTTAATTTTAAATTTGATTCAGGATTTTAACTGATCAATGATCTCTTAAATCAATCCGAACAACCAATTTATAAAAATACAATAATCTCGCGCTTGCACATCACCTGAAAAAAAACTAAATGTCAACATACAATAGTGTAGTATCAATATAATACAACTGAACACCACTGCAAGATACTTCGCTGCATAGTGGGTTAATTTACAAATTAAGAACATTATAACCGCACCTAAAGCGAGCCCTCACAACGATTTGGGTTTCCGGCAGTCCGTTTTCGTGATCTGGGCATCTCTGGCCGTTAAACGTTCTATCCCGCATACTGTGCGTAATCCGGCCCGGCTGTCCTGTGGGCTGCTACTCCAGGGGCCGAAACCAAGGCTTCTGGTACACTGGGCCATCGGTCGGCCCATTCCAGCTCTAATTCATCGATCCAGTCCAACCGCCGCCGATACAGAGAGGAGTAGGAGGATGGCCGCAATTTCTGTGGATCGATCCGAGCCATCATAACCTAGCCGCAACCGCAAAATCCTCCCTTGTAGTTGCCCCCATCCATGTCCACCTCGACCCGATCACCGCTCCCGCCAGCCGACCCCGAGGCAGAGAGATCACCGGCCCAGGTTTATTTCCCCTTCAATACCATCCCCTACCCTGCCGCCATCACCAAAAGTTAAGTTTGATTGAGGACACCCGGTGCCTGCAATCGCCGGAGAAAGACGGTCACGAGAAGGAGAAGCCGCTGGCCCGCTCCGCACCGGCGACGCTCCTGCGAACCTCGCGAACCAGGTGCAAATAACCACCCTTGAACCTTTAAATTATTAATCCTCGAGTTGGAAGCCCAGTTTCACCTTCCATGTCATGTTATCGTTGCAGGGAAGAAGATGTGCCGCTAGGAATCTGTTCCGTCCATCCTCTACAGGTCAGTTTCTCTACCCCTTCTGTACATCCCCTATTTTTGATGGATTCACTTACTTGATCTGATCTCTGTTTTGGGGGAAGAGGAGATCAGAGGATGAGAACCAGATGATCCGACTATAGAAACTGGGAGAAATCAGAGGCTTGCCTGCCGTGATTTATTGCTTCTTATATCACGCAGGCGTTAGGGCTCTCCCAATCTCATCCTAGAGGAATAGGACACCTTGCATGACCGTGAGCGCCGCTGCTCATCTTAGCTTGTCAGATTAGGCCGGTTCAAGCAGTGTCTTAGGCACGCTACTATCCAAGGCGGTCTTCGCGCTTCCACCCTACATCCACACTATCCACCATGTCTCTCCCTAGATGTGTGGGGAGGAGCAAGCAGGAGGGAAGGAGGAGCACGCATGACTCCTCTGTCCTGTATGTATTTTCATTTATGATATATCCAAAACAGATTACTATAGATTAGTTCCCACAACTATTTATTAGATTGGTGCTTATATGAAAAAGATTGAAACACCTCGTTTTAACTTGATTGGTTCTCAAAGCCTTTCATATAGATTGAAACAATCGTGTCAGATGGAAGGATAATCTAATGTTGTGCTATCCTGTTTCGAATTGTAGGCCACATGATCATTTTGTGAGCACCAAACATGCAGTGCTTGATGCTTATATATATATAAAAGCGTAGAAAAATAATCTCTTAAGCTATCATGGTTTTCACAATATAATGTTCAGTTTTGAGTTAAGATACACTTTCGTACTGCTAGCCAATCTTTTTAGAGCTTGTCACTCCATAAACTAAAACTTGTGAATTCGATTGTCAAATATTTCTTTTGAGGGCCATCAACACCAAAATTTGTTCATAGTTATTCAGGTGCACTATTAGTTATATATGTTAGGCAAATCTCCCTCGGTGGAGATCCTGCAGTACTATAATTTTGTAGCTTCCTTGTAATGTATAAGATCACGATATACACCACATTCAGTTGCAAGGACGATGGCGATGAAAGTTGACAAGGTACTTGAAAGACTACCTGGAAGGAAGAAAAAGATGACCGTGGTAAGCCATTCTGAGCTGAAGTGTTCTATTTTTCTTATCAACAACTCCTCAAAATGCCATGCCATACCAATTCAGAGGTTTTTGACCCTGATAAATGTATTATTATTCTATTCTATTGGCCATTATGAAGGATGCATACTGAAAAAATTCAATAGAAGGCACATTTTTGCAAGTCATTGACAGTCTATATTTTTTTTAAGTTGGAAGAGTGTGTCATTGACACCCTTAATCTGAGGACTACACTTTGCATATTGACTTGATACATGCACTGTTTTTAATTACCATTTCTACCGTTTCTCAGATTTTGAACGTGAAATCAGGAGAAATGTTCTTGGGATTCTTGCCAAATGAGTAATCCTACTTAATATGCTTTTGTTATTCGAAACCTATTACAGCGGTCAGTCATGAGCATAGGGCATTGCTGCATTTTATTTGGATGTGTACAAATTTTTCATAATACCACCCTTTATTTTGCATCATTCATTTCGTCCAGTTTGGTCCTCACATATGTTCATCTTACTGTTCATTAGATGGTGTTCGACCTTAAGAGCTGGTGATTTCTGTACATGCACTGAACCAACGAAAGTTGTCATAGATTTTGTAGCTTTTACTTGGTAAGAACTAAGAATAATGTACACTCGTACTTGCTTAATTTTTAAATAGTTAAGTTTGTAATGTACATGAACAAGTGTAGCCACATGACTCACTTAATACTCTTTCTGATCCAGAATAAGTGTCAGATTTGAACTAAGGATAAACTAACCTTAGTTCAAAATTGCAATACGTATTTTGGATCGGAGAGAGTAGTATTTAGCGATGTCTTTGCCTTATTATTTATACTACTAAATTTTCATGTATTGATGTGAACAGAAAGGCCATGGTTGCATATTGGTTCTATATAAGTAGTACTTCCACTGTTTTTTCCCTATACAAATATATAAGGCTCTACTAACTATAACTTTCCATTTGGCTTCACTTTCCTATTACAATAATCTTTTGGCACATTGGTGGTCATAAAATGCGGGGTTGTAGATTTATGATCCAATTTATGAAATGCTACAAAAATCTTAGTAGACATGAAACTCAAAGGATGGCCAATATGACAATCAAATTATAGAAAATGACAGTTACTTGAAAAGATAAATATTTGGTTTGCCTTACATGATGGTTTTGAAGTTCTTTCGCAATTTAGTCCTTCCTATATATATTTGTAAAATTCACTATCATCCTATTGGAAAAATAGATGGGCGCAACAACGTGCGCCAATCATAATCCAGTAACACATAATTATACAACTAGAAAGAGACCATCAGAATACCGCATTATAAAAAACACTTCATCATCTCCCTACTCGTCAAATCAAATAATTTTTATTCTTTTGAAATTCCAATAACACTAACCATGCAGGAAAGCGTGCTGAATCCTTGTAGTATGTAACAACTGATGTGATCCCTAAACCAAAAATCTCCCTCACAATTGCGGTGATGACTACTTTTTTCAAGAAAACTTTTGACCTATCCATCTTCAATCATCGAAGTACAATGAACACCAAAAACAGTAAAAATTATATCCAGATCAGTAGACAACCTAGGGACGACTACATGTACTGAAACGAGTTGAAGGTGTGCCATCATCATCGCCACTCCCTCACTAGAATCGGGCAAAACTTCTTGTAGTAGACAATCCAGAAGTCGTCGTGCTAAGGCCCCATAGGACAACCACACCAGAACGACAACTGCCGCTCATGAAGAGTAGTACAGATCTGAAGGATCTAACATGAAGACGGATGGACATAGACGAACAACTACCATATTAAAGCAGATCGACCAAAGACAGATCCGTCGAAGACAAACCTCCACACGCTCTCCATGATGCTAGATGCACCATCAGAATGGGGGCTAGGCGGGCGAATGTTATTCCATCTTTAGGGAGCCACTGCCGTCTCGACTTTCTGAGCAGGACACAAACCCTAACAAAAATCAAAGAAAACATCTAAAAACGAAGCCCTCCGAACAGCAAGGTCCGGGATCTACCGCGCCCCATGGCCCTATGAGCACATGAGGCGACGCAGATTGGCGGTGCCGCCGACCGAAGGTGACGCAGATTGGCGGTGCCGCTGATGGGAGGCTAGAACCCTAATCGCTTGTTCACTAAGGAGGACAGAGTGGGGTGATCATTACTCATACGGAGGGAATTTGGTGATGACTACTAATCCATGTACTACACAATAGTTTTCTTATGTCATTCAGCCAAGATAAAATGATTTTAGGGGAGCCAAGATTGTTTGGTTCAACTTTACTTGTACAGCCTGCAAAAGAAAAACAAAACAAGAAACATTACTTATACACGGGCTGATTTCTTTTTCCTTTTTTAACACGGTGCAGTCGACGTCACGCACATACACACACTCACACCATACTCCTATGAACACCTCCGAGAGACAGGCACCTCGTAGTCGACGGAAACATCTCCTTCCACTGAACGAACATCGTCAGAAGTCGGAAATAAATTTTGAAAAATGTGAGCATTAGTATCAAGTATAGGACTTGAACCGTGGTGGGCTGAGGATCTATCCTCCTAACCAACTAACCACAAGTTGTTTCGCATATATGACTAACTTCTGTTGTACTATTTCTTACCTTGTTTCGGAAACTAGTTTTTAGACAATCTCTTTTTAGAACAAGTGCCTTAGAACAAGTGTCGCAGTGCTAATTGTAGTCACATGGGCCGCAGATTAAAGCCGAGTTCTTTAGGCTTGTCCCACAAATCATTTCCTTAATTTTTTCGCTTCCAAGGCCTCTTTGGTTCAAAGGAATATAATAAAATTTTCAAATAATTGTAATTATTATGATATTTTCTTTGTTAGTCATTTGATTCGTAAGATTGGATCCTATGAAAATGTTTTCTAAGAAATCATTTGTACTACATACCATTAGAAATCTAGCATCCACTCACAACTCCCTTTTACAATTTCTTTGTTTTACTGTGGCATCAAGCACTCTTTGGTATATATCACCGTGGTTAGCAAATCAAAGAGGCCCTAAACTACTAAGAGATAAACTAGCTTAGAGCTGAATCAAATTGAAGGAGCAACTTACTAGAGAAGCTGGGGAGGGGCGGCATATAGGAGAAGCCGCCAAAAAGAACTCGACCTAAGCAAGAAGCCGCTACTCATTTTTTCCGAGGAACCAGAAGGAGGGTTGCCTTTTTATTTAGACGAAAAAGAGGGTTTATGTACATATGCAATGAGATTTTTATGGGAACACATTGAAACCCCAAAAACATATCCAAAGGAAGCAAAACTAGCCAATACCCTCACTTTTACAAAAAAAACTAATGCCCACATGTGTGGCATCTTGCACATCGCCCACACGCCTTCATTACCACTCATTTTGCCACATGTGAACAAATGACATTGATGACCCACAAGTATAGGAGATCAACTGTAGCTCTTTTCGATAAGTAAGAGTGTCGAACCCAACGAGGAGCAGAAGGAAATGACAAGTGGTTTTCAGCAAGATAATGCGTGTAAGTGCTGAAATTGTAAGTAGCGGAGTAGTTTGATAGCAAGATAATTTATAACGAGCAAGTAACGGTATTAGTAACAAAAGTGCAACAAGGTAGCCCAATCCTTTTGAGGCAAAGGACATGCCAAAACGGTCTCTTATGATAACCAAAGCATTCTTGAGGGTACACGGGAATTTCATCTAGTCACTTTCATGTTGGTTCGATTTATGTTCGCTACTTTGATAATTTGATATGTGGGTGGACCGGTGCTTTGGTGTTATTCTTACTTGAACAAACCTCCTACTTATGATTAACCCTCCAGCAAGCATCCGTAAGTACGAGAAAAGTATTAAGAATAAATTCTAACCATAGCATTAAACTTTTGGATCCAATCGATCCCTTACGGAATAGCACATAAACTGGGGTTTAAGCTTCTGTCACTCTCGCAACCCATCATCTAATTGCTACTCCATAATGCATTCCCTTAGGCCAAAATATGGTGAAGTGTGATGTAGTCGACGTTCACATGACACCACTAGGGGAATCACAACATACATACTATCAAAATATCAAACACATATCAAGTTCACACGATTACTTGCAACATGATTTCTCCCGTGACCTCAAGAACAAAAGTAACTACTCACATATGATAAACATGCTCATGATCAGAGGAGTATTAAATAGCATATTGGATCTAAACATATAATCGTTGTAGCGACCAAACCTCAAACAATCTAGTCTCTGTGCATCAGTGTCATCCCTGGATCGGTAATGCTGACACGCACAATACTTGAGGATTTATAACAGAGTTTAAATCACACACTTATTACATCGAATATCTCAAAAGAGAACTTATTACAATAATATGGCTTAAGGCCATCTAAAAACGATAACAGCGGAAGGCCTGAAAGATAAAGTGAGTCCATCAACTCCAACGACATAGCTGAGTGAACGACAACGACCTATGGCACCTTACTCGTCATCTAAAAAGTCTGCACCATGAAATGTTGCAGCCCGAAATGGGCTAGCACATGGAATATGCTGGCAATGTAACACATAGAATAATGAACAAAATGAATGCTATCACTACATGCATATATGGCTAGTGGAAGTCTCTATGGTTACAGTTTTGCATAAAGCCAATTTTTTCCTACAACAAAGGAATAAATTTTATTTAACTATCATGGTGGTTGATAAACATTGAGAAGGTTCCTCCAACTCAATCCCAATTAAACATCATCATTAAACCAATCAAATTTATTTTAGAGTGATGAGATCAACATGATAATCTAAAAACCAGATACTCAAGATGTCCATAACCGGGGACACGGCTAACGATGATTAGTTTGTACACTCTGCAGAGGTTTGCGCACTTTTCCCCACAAGACTCGAACACATCCATGATCGGAGATTCGAGACATAGTCTTTCTGAAGCATTAACTCCCTACTCTGGGTAGATAGTACCACCTACAGCCCACTACATCTGCTAGTCTACCTCTTCAAGAGCTTCACGCAACTTACTCAACTATGCTAGAGCCCATATTGGCTTGTGGTTGCACACGAAAGTTTCTAGCATGAATAATCTTATGACCCCTTTGAGTCTGGGTGGCGAACCATAGGATGATCACACGGGTACTCCGGGATATCCTAGGACAACACTGGATTCTCCAGGTGCCCTGACAACCACTGGGTACTCCAGGGTGCCTTCAACCAATCCACCCAGATGTGTATTTAAGTAGCCATCTTAAGTTAACCATTAATTAACAGTACTCACATCTGTAATGGATACACTCACCCAATCCATGTCTACGAGCATAGCATAGCAATATAACCATAACGTAGAAGTAACTTCCAAAGGTTTGATAATAAAAAGGACAATAGGTTCTACCTCATCATCTACTTCCCAAACCCACATGTTACAACAGATCCTAACCATGCAATGTTTGAGGGTTGATCTAATGCATAAAAACAGGGTAATAAAGAGGTATGATCAAAGTGTTACTTGCCTTGCCGATGATCCGCAAAACCTAGAGACTCGTAGTAGCACGCTTCGCACTTCGGGTACTCTATCGCAAACAAACAATAACATACATAAGCACTCAACTAGAAGCATGCGTAAAACTCAAATAAGAGTGATCTAACCAGAAAGTTCAATTGATGAACTCCAGTTTGCAAAAAGAATCAAATCAAACGGAGCAAAGAAACTCAAACTACGAAAGAAACAAGATCCGATTACTAATCTGGCCTAAAGTCAAATTTTACAATACTAAAATCTTGTTCAAGTTGGTTAAACAGAAAGAGGACTTCGAGACAAAGATCTAGACGCTCGAATCACCTGAATCGGATAAACGAGCGAAAAGATAAACTAAAATGAAGATCAGGACAGAAATCGCGATCGAAAATAATCACGGGAAAACCCTGGAAAATAAGACGCGATGAACAGGCTAATGAACGAACGTTCGCTGTCTGCGGCTAACGGACGAACAACGTTCGTTAAAACGAATGTACGGACGGACGTCCACTATTTAACTAAAGCGAAAAAAACGAACCGATCAAAAAAAAATATAGCGTTTCCAAAAAAACCGATCGGTTTTTACCGAGAAAAACCGGCAGCGGCGGCGACTACCTCGGCGGCGGCGGCGGCGAGCGGCTCCAGCGACGGGGTCGGCGGCGGCTCCAGCGACGATGGGCGGCGGCGGCTCCAGCGACGATGGGCGGCGACGGTGGGACTGGGCGGCGGCGGCACTGCGCGCGGTGCGGCGAGGCGGGGCGGCAGCGGCTGACGGCGACGCGACGAGTGGCGGCGGCGCGGCACGCGGGTCGAGGCGTGGCGGGGCGGCGGCTAGGGTTTGGCGGCGGAGTGGCCTCGGGCCTTATAAGGGCTGGCCGGATCGGGAGTCCAGGTCGGTCATGGCCCGGTTAGGTCGGTTACTCTTTTTTTAAAATAAATCCTGACGCAGAAAAACTAACGAAAGAAATACTAAACGAAGTCCAAAAATCCCGAAATAAATTTTCACGGTCCTCTAATAATATTGCAGACAAAGTGAACATTTATTTGGGCCTCTTATGCAATTTTCAAAAACACATTTTTTCCCAATTCAAATAAAATAGCAACAAAACTTCGAATAAAATCTTATTTGATTTTAATATTTTTCCTCCAATATTTATTTATTTTGGAGAAGTAATTTTATCCCCTCTCTTTTATTTTCATAAAAGAAAGATTTGAAGAGAAAATAATTAAAACCAAATGATCCTCTTTTCAAAATTTGAGAAAACTCAGATATGCAAATAAAGAAATCCCCAACTCTCTCCGCGGGTCCTTGAGTTGCTTAGAATTTCTAGGATCAACCAAAAATGCAATAAAATATCATATGCAATGATGATCTAATGTATAACATTCCAAATTGAAAATTTGGGATGTTACAAACCTACCCCCCTTAAGATGAATCTCGACCTCGAGATTCGGGTTGGCTAGAAAATAGGTGTGGGTTGTCCTTCTATAGGTTTTCCTCTCGTTCCCAGGTGGCTTCATCCTCGGTATGGTGGCCCCACTGAACTTTGCAGAACTTGATAACCTTGCTGCATGTGACTCAGCTGGCAAACTCGAGAATCTTCACTGGTTTCTCCTCGTAGGTCAAATTGCTATCTAATTAAATCGCTTCCAGTGGCACTGTATCTCTCAGAGGAATATCAACCATCTCTGCGTGGCACTTCTTCAACTGGGAAATGCGAAACACATCGTGAACTTCTGACAATCCTTTTGGCAATTCCAGCTTGTAAGCAACTTCTTCCATACGTTTCCAAAACTTTGTATGGTCCCATAAAACATGGCGCTAACTTTCCCTTAACTCCAAAACGCTTAACTCCTCGAAGTGGGGACACATGAAGATATACTCTATCTCCGACTTCATATACTATCTCCTTCCGTTTTGAATCCGCATAGCTCTTCTACATGGACTGGGCTACCTTGAGTCTATCTCAAATGAGTTTAACCTTCTCTTCAGACTCCTTAATCAATTCTGGTCCAAACAACTGACGGTCTCCAACTTCGTCCCATAATAATGGTGTCCTGCACCTTCTTCCGTACAAAGCTTCGAAAGGGGCCATCTTCAGACTGGCTTGATAACTGTTGTTGTAAGAGAACTCTGCATATGGCAAATTGTCGTCCCAACTAGATCCATGATCTAGCACACAAGCTCTCAACATGTCCTCCAGAGGCCCAAATAAATGTTCACTTTTTCCGCAATATTATTAGAGGACCATGAAAATTTATTTCGGGATTTTTGCACTTTGTTTAGTATTTCTTTCATTAGTTTTTCTGCGTCAGGATTTACTTAAAAAAAAGGGTAACCGACCTAACCGGGCCGTGTCCGACCTGGACTCTCGACCCGGCCGACCCTTATAAGGCCCGAGGCCACCCCGCCGCCAAACCCTAGCCGCCGCCCCGCCCCACCTCGACCCGCGTGCCGCGCCGCCGCCACCCGCCGTCGTCCCGCCACGCCGCGACGCCGCTGCCCCATCCCGCCGTCAACGCCCACCGTCGCTGGATCCGCCGCCGCCCGCCGAGGTAGTCGCTGCCGCCACCGGTTTTTCTTGGGAAAACAGATCGTTTTTTCCGAAATCCTAGGTTTATTTTTTAGATCGATGCTTTTTTCGGTCTAGTTAAATAGCGGATGTTCGTCCGTACGTTCGTTTTAACGAATGTTGTTTGTCCGTTAGCCGTAGACAGCGAACGTTCATTCGTTAGCCTGTTCGTCGCATTCTATTTTCCAGGGTTTTTCCGTGATTATTTTCGATCGCGATTTCTGCCCTGATCTTTGTTTTAGTTTATCTTTTCGCTCGTTTATCCGATTCAGGTGATTCAAGCGCCTAGATCTTCGTCTCGAATCTCTCTTTCTGTTTAACCAACTTGAACAAGATTTTGGTACTATAAAATTTGACTTCATTCCAGATTAGTAATCGGATCTTGTTTCTTTCGTAGTTTGAGTTTCGTTGCTCCGTTTGATTTGATTCTTTTTGCAAACCGGAGTTCTTCAGTTGAGCTTTCTAGTTAGATCTCTTATTTGAGTTTTACCCGTGCTTCTAGTTGAGTGCTTATGTATGTTACTGTTTGTTTGCGATAGAGTACCTGGAGTGCGAAGCGTGCTACTACGAGTCTCTTGGTTTTGCGGATCATCAGCAAGGCAAGTAACACTTTGATCATACCTCTTTATTACCCAGTTTTTATGCATTAGATCAACCCTCAAACATTGCATGGTTAGGATCTGTTATAACATGTGGGTTTGGGAAGTAGATGATGAGGTAGAACCTATTGTCCTGTTTATTATCAAACCTTTGGGAGTTACTTCTACGTTATGCTTATATTGCTATGCTATGCTCGTAGACGTGGATTGGGTGAGTGTATCCATGACAGATGTGAGTACTGTTAATTAATGGTTAACTTAAGGTGGCTACTTAAATACACATCTGGGTGGATTGGTTGAAGGCACCCTGGAGTACCCAGTGGTTGTCGGGGCACCTGGAGAATCCAATGTTGTCCTAGGATATCCCGGAGTACCCGTGTGATCATCCTACGGTTCGCCACCCAGGCTCATAAGATTATTCATGCTAGAAACTTCCGTGTGCAGCCACAAGCCAATATGGGCTCTGGCATAGTTGAGTAAGTTGCGTGAAGCTATTGAAGAGGTAGACTAGCAGATTTAGTGGGTTGTAGGTGGTCCTGTCTACCCAGAGTAGGGAGTTAATGCTCCAGAAAGACTATGTCTCGAATCTCCGATCATGGATGTGTTCGAGTCTTGTGGGGAAAAGTGCGCAAACCTCTGCAGAGTGTACAAACTAATCATGGTTAGCCGTGTCCCCGGTTATGGACATCTTGAGTATCTGGTTCTTAGATTATCATGTTGATCTCATCACACTAAAATAAATTTGATTGGGTTTAATGATGATGTTTAATTGGGATTGAGTTGGAGGAACCTTCTCAATGTTTATCAACCACCATGATAGTTAAACAAAATTTATTCCTTTCTTGTAGGGAAAAATTGGCTTTATGCAAAATTGTAACCATAGAGCTTTCCACCAGCCATATATGCATGTAGTGATAGCATTCATTTTGTTCATTACTCTATGTGTTACATTGCCAGCATATTCCATGTGCTGACTCGTTTCGGGCTGCAACATTTCATGTTGCAGACTTTTCAAACGACGAGTAAGGTGCCATAGGTCATTGTCGTTCACTCAGCTATGCCATTGAATTTGATGGACTCACTTTATCTTCCAAGCCTTCCACTGTTATCGTTTTAGATGGCCTTAAGCCATATTATTGTAATAAGTTCTCTTTTGAGACATTCGATGTAATAAGTGTGTGATTTAAACTCTATTATAAATCCTCAAATATTGTGCATGTCAGCATTACCGATCCAGGGATGACACTGATGCACAGAGACTAGGCTGTTTGAGGTCTGGTCGCTACAATAGTCCACCGATTAAACCATATAGTAATCAACTACAAGATGTAATCAACACTACTAGTCACCCACAAGCACCAATCTATAGTTCCGGTAACAAGATTGAACACAAGAGATGAACTAGGGTTTGAGATGATATGGTGCTGTGGAAGATGTTGATGGAGATTGCCCTCTCCAAGATGGGAGAGTTGTTGGTGATGATGAGTACGATGATTTTCCCCTCCGGGAGGGAAGTTCCCCCGGCGGAATCGCTCCACCGGAGGGCAGAAGTGCTCCTGCCCAAGTTCCGCCTCGAGGAGGCGGTGCTCCATCCCGAAAGTCCTGTCCTTATTTTTTTTTCTAGGTCAAAATGACCTTTATACCTGAAGATGGGAACCGTAGGTGGGCCTGGGTGAGCACAACCCACCAGGACGCGCCTGGGCTCCCTGGCGCGCCCAGGTGGGTTGTGCCCACCTGGTGGCCCCCCTTTGGTAGTTATTTGCTCCAATAATTCTCATATATTCCATAAAAAATCCTCATGAATTTTCAGCTCATTTGGAGTGGTGCAGAATAGGTATCCTGAGGTAGCTTTTTCAGGTCTAGATTTCCAGCTGCCGGAATTCTCCCTCTTGGTGTATACCTTGCAAATTAGGAGAGAAAAGGCATTAGAATTACTCCAAAAGCATTATCACGGATAAAAACATTATAAATAACAGTAAGAAAACATGATGCAAAATGTACGTATCAACTCCCCCAAGCTTAGATCTCGCTTGTCCTCAAGCGAAAACCGAAATCGAGAAACATGTCCACATGCTTTGAGAGAGAGGTGTCGATAAAAACAAAATACGGACATAGAAGCATCATGTTGATTATTATTACAGCAACAAATTTAAACATAAGACTCTTATCGTAGAACTTTTATCATATACTTCTCATGAATAAGTAACATTTCATCACACAATCGAAGTACAAAGCAAAAACTCTATTAAAAACCGACAAACTATGTTCTCAGTCAACTTTTCAACTACAATTAATCATCTTTTCAGGAAGGGTCACGTATCGGAGCCTTTAGGCAAGTCCACATACTCAACCATCATATCATCTTATATTATTGCTAACACTCACCGCATACACATGAGCAAAACGTTTCACCGGACACATAGAAAGATAGGGGCTTATAGTTTCGCCTCCCAACGTACTCACCTCAAGGGTGATGTCAACAATAATAACTCATGCTATCTATATTCAACTGAACATATGTGTAGATCTTTCCTCACCACATGATGCTTTCCAAAGGAGAAAAAATAAAAAGGAATAGAAGAAAACTTTGACTCTTTGCATAAAAGTAAATACATAAAAGTAAAAGATAGGCCCTTCGTAGAGGGAATTAGAGGTTTCCATGCGCTTATTTGTTTGTAGGCTGAACCCCTTAATGCAAAAGAACGTCATGTTGCATTGCCCCTTGTGATAGCGACCTTTATTATGCAGTCTGTCGCTTTTATTCTTCACCATCACAAGTTCGTACAACGCTAAATTTTCTCTTACACTAAATGATCTCACACTTTTAGAAGAAAATTTTATTGCCTTTTTGCACCGATGACAACTTACTTGAGGGATTTTGCTCAATCCCTAGGTAGGTATGATGGACTCTTGAAAATAAGATTTGGGTTTAAGGGTTTTTGGATGCACAAGTAGTATCTCTACTTAGTGCAGAATTTTTGGCTAGCAAAGATAGGGGGCAAACACCACATGTTGAAGGATCTATAACAATATGACTTCTATCTGAATATAAACAAGCATAAACCATTAAGTTGTCTTCCTTGTCCAACATCAACAATTTTGGCATATAATATTTTGATAAGGGCTCACAACCAAAAAAGATTTCTAGGATAGTATATTTATATGTGAATCTTCTCTTCCCTTATTAACTCTTTCATGAGTTGCATCATTGATTAATGCTATGTTTGTCAATCTCTAATAAAATTTTCTACTTATACTTTTCCTTATGTGGTACCATCACCTACCATAGGATTAGTATATAATCGTGTTGATTTATTTCTTTCCTTTTATTTACTTCCTTTCTCTTTTCTTTATTTGCATCATGAGAGTAAAGAAAGCAAAAACTCACACTAAACTTTATTATATAACTTGCACATGGTTACAAGGATAGATCACTAAGGAAACTCTCAAGGAAGAAAAGATTGAACTAACTTTTATTCATCTAAAGCAAAAGATCAAACTAAAATAAGTAAAAGTAATAAGATAGTGGGGTGAAACGATACCGGGGAACCTCCCCCAAGCTTGGCGAAAGCCAAGGGGAGTGCCCATACTCGATACTCAGTTATCCTTTGGTGGTGAAGAAGATGGTAGTGGTGGTGCCAATTGTGCCCTAAACTTTTTCATATTGTAGTTGAGGAGAGCAATTTCCTCCTTTAAATCATCGACCTCCAACTCCAGCTTCAAGATCTTGTCGCATAAATCCCCTTTGCTTTTCTGCCTAAAACCAAAAGAAATAGATTGGTTTTTAGACCGGTTAGCTCTCTTAGGAAGACTTGACTTCTTGAATTCCACGTGCATATCCCCAGGTTGAGGTAGAGGGACATCCTCTTCCTCTGAGCTTGAATCATCGATCTTCATCAAGTGAGCATCCTCTTTGTCATATGTAGTTCGACCATAAGGGGATAGGTCCTCATAGGTCCTTGGGTCAGCAATGAGATGTGAGACATAGCTCTCTCCGTCGGAGTCTTGTGACGACATATTTTCAAAACTACGTAGAAAACAGCAAGAAAAAAGAACAGAGGTTTTCTCTGCGATGCGGTGATCAATAGGTTCGGGAAGTATATATAGAATTTTTATCTTGGACAACAAGCATACATGAGAAAAATAGGGTACAGAAGGTGTCCCAGGTGGGCACAAGCCACCTAGGTGCCCCGGTGTCTTGTGCCCACCAGGGGATTCTTCCTGGAAGTTTCTTTATTTCCTAAATATTTAAATATTCCAAAACTGATAAAAAATATTTTTGTAGATATTTTGGAGTCCATTTACTTACCGCATCACGTACCTCCTTATTTTCACGATTTTGGAGTGTTCCGGAAGGACTCTTTTATGTGTTCTTCCGGTGTCAAAGTTTGGATAATATTACTTTCAACGTTAATGGGCGTACCTGTGATATAATGCTTTATTCGTTTCCATTGACAACCTTTGGGTTAGTACCTTCGGATTATTTATTTTGATGGCTCCAGACCAATAAACCTCCTCGATGACATATGGGCCTTCCCATTTTGAGAGGAGTTTTCCTACAAAGAATCTGAAACGAGAGTTGTACAAAAGAACAAATTCTCTGACTTTAAACTCATGCTTTTGAATTCTTTTGTCATGCCATCTTTTAACTTTTTCTTTGAATAATTTTGCATTTTCATAAGCTTGGGTTCTCCATTCATCTAGAGAGCTAATACATAATAACCTCTTTTCACCAGCAAGTTTGAAATCATAATTGAGTTCTTTGATTGCCCAAAATGCTTTATGTTCTAACTCAAGAGGCAAATAACAAGCTTTTCCATAAACCATTTTATAAGGAGACATACCCGTAGGATTTTTATATGCTGTTTTGTAAGCCCAAAGTGCATCATCTAATTTCTTAGACCAATCCTTCATGGACCTATTGGCAGTCTTTTCCAAAATTAATTTTATTTCTCTATTGCTAAGTTCAACTTGACCACTAGACTGAGGATGATACGATGATGCAATTCTATGGTTAACATCATACTTAGCAAGCATCTTACATAAAGCACCATGAATAAAGTGTGAACTACCATTAGTCATTAAATATCTAGGGCCGCCAAACCTTGGGAAAATAACTTCATTAAGCATTTTAATAGAGGTGTTGTGATCAACACTACTGGTTGGAATAGCTTCTACCCATTTAGTAACATAACCAACAACAACCAAAATATGTGTATACCCATTAGAGGAAGGAAAAGGTCGCATTTAATCAAATCTCCAAACATCAAATGGTTCAACAGCATGTGAATGATTCAGAGGCATTTCTTGACGCTTACTGATATTACCTATTCTTTGACATTCATCACAAGATAAGACGAACTTACGGACATCCTTGAAGAGAGTAGGCCAATAAAATCCAGACTGCAATACCTTGTGAGCAGTTCTATCTCCAGCATGATGCCCTCCATAAGCTTCGGAGTGACATTTCCGTAGGATTTGTCCCTATTCATGCTCAGGTACACAACATCTAATAATACCATCTACTCCTTCTTTATAAAGATGTGGGTCATCCCAAAAGTAATGTCTTAAATCATAGAAGAATTTTTTCTTTTGTTGGTATGTAAGGCTAGGTGGTAAATATTTAGCAACAATGCAATTAGCATAGTCAGCATACGAAGGAGTACTATGAGAAACATTTATTGCAGCTAACTGCTCATTAGGAAAACTAGCATCAATAGGTAGTGGGTCATCAAGCACATTTTCAAGCCTAGATAGATTATCAACTACTGGGTTCTCAGCTCCTTTTCTATCAGTGATATGTAAATCAAATTCATGTAACAAGAGAACCCATCGAATAAGTCTAGGTTTAGCATCTTTCTTTTCCATAAGATATTTAATAGCAGCATGGTCTGTGTGAACAGTTACTTTGGAATCAACAATATAAGGTCTAAACTTATCACAAGCAAACACCACTGCTAAGAATTCTTTTTAAGTAGTAGCATAGTTTCTTTGAGCACTGTCTAGAGTTTTACTAGCATAATGAATTACATTAAGTTTCTTATCAACTCTTTGTCCTAGAACATCACCAAAAACATAATCACTAGCATCACACATAATTTCAAAAGGCAAGTTCCAATCAGGTGGTTGAACAATAGGTGCAGAAATTAAGGCTTTCTTGAGTATTTCAAAGGCTTCTAAACAATCATCATAAAAAATAAAGAGAATATCCTTTTGCAAGAGACTAGTGAGAGGCCTAGAAATTTTAGAAAAGTCTTTGATAAATCTCCTATAGAAACCAGCATGACCTGGAAACTACGAATACCTTTTATATCTTTAGGACATGGCATTTTCTCAATTGCATCAAGCTTAGCTTTGTCCACTTCAATACCTCTTTCAGAAATTTTATGACCCAAGAAAATGCCTTCATTAACCATAAAGTGGCACTTCTCCCAATTCAAGACAAGATTTGTTTGTTCACATCTCTGCAAAACTCGATCAAGGTTGCTTAAACAATCATAAAAAGACTTCCCATAAACAGAAAAGTCATCTATGAAAACCTCAACAATCTTTTCACAAAAGTCAGATAATATAGCAGTCATACATCTTTGAAAGGTAGCAGGTGCATTACATAAACCAAAAGGCATACGTCTATAAGCATAGGTTCCAAAAGGACAAGTAAAAGTGGTATTTTCTTGATCAGGTTGAGAAACATGTATTTGTGAAAAACCAGAATATCCATCAAGGAAGCAAAAGTGTGTGTGCTTAGATAATCTTTCAAGCATTTGATCAATAAAGGGCAAAGGGTAATGATCTTTTCTAGTTGTTTTGTTTAATTTTCTAAAATAAATTACCATTCTATAGCCTGTAACAATTCTTTGTGAAATAAGTTCATTCTTATAATTAGGAACAACCGTTATACCTCCTTTCTTAGGAACACAATGAATAGGACTTACCCATCTACTATCAGCTATAGGATAGATTATACCTGCTTCCAGAAGTTTTAATATTTCCGTTCTTACCACTTCTTTCATCTTCGGATTTAACCGACATTGGTGATCAACAACGGTGTCGGTGTACAAAAGTAGGGGTCCTTTATGTACCCCGTTACTTGTGCGTGGGCAGTCACAACCACACGCCTGCGGCCGTGCTTGGCAGGACAGAAGAGGAAGCAAAGACACAAGACTACCAGAGCAACGCCAAGACAAAGGCGCGAGGAGCGAAGGGACAAGTGGGCTCTCCCCGGCAAGAGCCTTGCCGGGGCAGCTTACGTAGCCCCGGTAAGAGCCTTGCCGGGGGAACTTGCCCAACACCTGCAAGGCCACCACCCTTGATCCTAAGAGTTCCGACACCATCGACAACGTTGGAACCAAGGCTCGGGAGGCGCCTGCATGGTGGCATGCAGATCTTCGTGAAGACCAAGAACATACAAGATTAGATGAGAACCAGAAGACAGAAATCCCGGCAAGATCCTTGCCGGGGACACCTGCAGGGCTGCGGCCAGGCCCCCACCTGCCAAGGCTCCACCGCCGTTCCAACACAGCAGTCAACCCGCCAACAAGGCATGCATCTGCGTGGCAACATGCAGCTTCCAGGCCAACTTAGCAAGCACCTGCATGGTGGCATGTAGATCTTCGTGAAGACTCTGCCACTGCACCAACTCAGCAGCCAGCCAGCCAGCGTGGCGCTGCACGCCTAGTCAGCTTGGACGCGTGTCAGAGCGAGACGAGGCGGCAACGGACGAGACGAGCTTCCTTGCCATCCTCGATAAAGTGAGAGGGCACGTCGACAGCGCATTAAATGTGTTTATCCTACGGTGCCAGGGGATAGACTTGTATACAGTACAAACTTTCCACCTCCTGTGTGCCACTGTGGCGACCCCTTTGGCTATAAAAGGAGGCCCGAGGCATACTGGGGAAGGATTCAGACTTTTTGTACCCTGCACGCTTTGTAGCTAGTCCAAGAACACCAGATAAACACAAACCAGCAGGAGTAGGGTATTACACATCACTTGTGGCCCGAACCTGGATAAATTCCCCTGTGTTGATCTTCTAAACCCGCTCTTTCCATAGCCCCGCGCCCGCCAACCGTAGAAGGGATTCCCTGTGATCCCATAGGTGTTGTTTCCACTAACATCTTTGGCGCGCGAGGTAGGGGTCTCAAGCTCTGAAAATCCGGTTTGGAAGTTAGCAAATCGACTTCATCATCACCATGGCCCCCAAGAAGAAGGGGATCATAGCGATCAGGTCGTCCGAAGCCGGCCCATCCACGCCAACGCGGGAAGGTGACCGGGTGGCCACGGATGGTGCCGGAGACGTGGCCCGCGAGCATCCACGACACTCTGACAATCGGAGCCAGGCGAGTGGTGTCGTTTGAGTCCAAGGTGACGAGCCACACGCCGCTGGGTCCGGGGGCGGGGCCGTGCTGCCCACGGGCGGCGCGACAACTTCTATGGCACCCCAGCTGGGGCCCGTGCCGCATCATTCCTAGGCCGCGCGCGATGAGCAACACCGCGACGTCGGAGGTCCCGGGCACCACTGCAGGAAGAGCCCTGTGCGCCACTCTTAGGACGCGCCAGGCCGGCGTGCGCACCTGGACATCGGCAGAAGCAGCGTGCAACCGCGGGACCGTGACAGAGCTCCTTCTAACTTGGTTAGAAGTCGGAGCGTGTCACGGTCCATGCAGCTTTCGCCGTCGCCCACGCCAGCAGAAGCGTTGGTGCGCGTGACTGCTCCTCAACTTTCCCCCTGTAGCGGAGAAGCTCGACGAGTGGAGGGCCACCATCTGAAGCCTCAACAGCTTCGCCAACAAAGACGAGCCGCTTCCAGCGGGACCCTCATGCCGGCGTTCTGTCGAGCCGGTCCACGCAGGCGGTGTGAGTACCGAGGACGATGCAACCACGGTGCACTCTCCTCCTCCCCTGCCGCGACGGCAGCCACCGGCTCGTCGGGCCGACGCTTGTGACAACGTTTCCACAGCGTCGTCCGACCCGTGAACCCGCTGCGACCAACGTTGAGTTCTTCAAGAGCAAGCTCAGGAAGACGCTCAAACTACCATCGAGCAACGGCGGGAGGCGCGCCATCAGTCGAATCGGTGTGCGGGGCCTACTATGGACCACCCAGCGCTGGGGGGCTCTGGGGACCTGCCTTACAAGGTGGGTTGTCCGACCTTTACCTAAGAGCTGCGACAGTTCTAGTGGCCCTCCCACCGCACATTCAAGCCTGATGTTGGGGAAAAGTACAACGACAAGACTCACTCGTCGGAGTTCCTCAGCATCTACACCATCGCGATGCAAGCCGACGGGGCTCGCAATGACAAGGTGCTCTCCAACTACTTTTCGTTGGCGCTTAAGCCCAACGTCATGTCATGGTTGATGCACCTGCCAGTGGATTCCATCTCTTCCTGGTCGGATCTGTGCCACGAGTTTGTTGGCGCCTTTACCGGAGGCCACCAAGCTCCTGGCCAGGCAAGTGACTTGCATGTCATCCCCCAGAAGGATGGCGAGTCCCTGTGTAAGTACATACAAAGATTCAGCCGTGTGCAGTACACCATCCCATATGTTCATCCCGCCGATGTCATCAGTGCGTTCCATCAGAACGTACGCAACTGTAAGATGTGTGAAGAGCTGGTGATGAACAAGGTCAAGGATGTAGCCGAACTTTATGTTCTGGCTGTTAGATGTGCTCAAGCTAAGGAAGGAATGAAGTACCCCGGCGAGGACGCTGGCGCGGAAAATCCACGGACGAAGAAACCACCGCCCCGACGAAGAAGGGCCGACGCTGCAACAGGAAGCGTAAGGGAAAGTTTGTGCTTGCCGTTGAGGGATCCGGCAACCCCGGCGCCGCTAAGAAGGCCAAGGCTGACGACCCCGACAAGGAGGTTGCCGGGTGCGCCGCCTGCCGGGCCTTGGCGGCCGCCGACAAGCCAGGAGGCTCCGACAAGCAGTACTACAAGATCCACTGCACCAAGGGCATGACCTCCAGAACTGCCGACATGTTGAACTGCTTGCAGAAAAGCAGAAAGCGGAATATGAAAGGCAGGACAAGGAGAAGGGTCAGGATGGTGTTGTGGGGTCTGGCAAGAAGTGTGGCGGCCAAGGAGGTCGCCGTGGCAAAGATAATCAACAAGAGAGGCCCGCTCGGGGCCGCGACAAGAAGGAGGAAGATGATTATCATGACGAGGATGACTAGTCCGGCGAGCACGAATTCCAGAAAGCTACAGAGGCCATGTGCGTCGACGGTGGCGCCTCGCTGCACACCTCTCACCGCCAACTGAAATAGTGGGCGCGTGAGGTCACTGCGGTAGAGCCATCATTCGATGCCCAGATGCCACTGAAGTGGTCCCGCACACCCATCATTTTTGACACCGAGGATCACCCTGATCACACAACTACGGTCGGGTGTTTGCCGTTGTTGGTTTCACCAACAATACGCAACCTCAAGGTGACAAAAGTGCTGGTTGACAATGGGGCCGGTCTGAATTTGATCTCGCCCGCTGTGATCAAGAAGCTGCAGATTCCTGATGGAGATCTCTAGGAAATGGGCACATTTCAAGGGGTCAACCCGGAAAGGAGTCAGCCGAAAGGTAAAATCATGCTGCCCATTACGTTTGGGGGCGAGCTGAACTATAGGATGGAGAAGATCGTTTTGATGTCGCCGAGATCCCCTTGCCGTACAACATGATCCTTGGCTGCCCAGCACTGGCCAAGTTCATGGCGGCGTCACACTACGCCTACAACACATTGAAGATGCCGGGGCCGCCGACCATCATCACGTGCCCTCTCACAAGAAAGATGCGCTCATCTGCGCCGACCAACTCTACCGAGAGGCAGTTGCAGCAACTGCCGCCAAGGCACTTGTTCCTACCGCTGAAGCCCCGGGAAGGAAGAAGGTTGGAAAGACCTCTGCCGGCAAGACCCCTTCCGGCGAGACCTCTTCCGGCAAGAGCTCTTGCACCCACTTCGGCAAGCACGCCTCTTCGGAGTTCTGCACTCCCGTTGAGGACGTGCCAGAGAGCTCCACCGGCAAGAGCAAGAAGTCCAAGGCTGCACCACCAGAAACCAAGAAGGTGTCCGTCAAGGAGGACGACACGAGCGGGGCTTTCACTATAAGCTCCACCCTCGACAGCAAATAGGAAAGCATGCTTGTCGCCTTCCTTTGGTCGAATGTCGATGTGTTTTCATGGCAAGCATCCGACATCCCCGACGTTCCCAGGGAGGTGATTGAGCACCATCTTGATGTCTGTTCCCATGCGCGGCCCATCAAGCGGAAGGTCAGGAAGCAAGCTTTGGAGCGACAAGAGTTCATTATCGAGGAGATCAGCAAGTTAGAGGCGGCATGCCTGGTTAGAGGAGTGCTCCACCCCACATGGTTGGCCAATCCAGTGGTGGTGCGTAAGGCAAATGGGAAATGGAGGCTGTGTATTGACTACACATATATAAATAAAGCATGTCCAAAGGATCCTTTCCCTCTGCCAGGCATCGGCCAGATTGTGGACTCCACTGCCGGGTGCAACCTGCTATCATTCCTCGAGGCTTATTCAGGATACCACCAGATCTTCATGATGAAGGAAGACGAAGAAAAAATCACGTTCATCACCCCATGTGGTACGTACTGTTTTGTATGAATGCCTTTCGGATTGAAGAGCTAGTTCAACGTTTTCCCGAGCAATCCAGATTGGTTTTGAGCCCCAACTACATAGAAATATGGAAGCTTATATGGACGACATAGTGGTCAAAACCAAGGACAGGGCCACACTCGTGCAAGATTTAGAAGAAACATTTGCAAATCTGCGCAAGATCAACCTCAAGCTCAACCCAGAGAAGTGCTTGTTCAGTGTCCCCTCAGGCAAACTTCTTGGGTTCTTTGTGTCTCAACACAGAATCGAAGCAAATCCCAACAAGATCAAGGCAATCGAGCAGATTGAGGCGCCAAAACGGGTCAAAGACGTCCGTAGGCTCGCCGGCTGCATTGCTGCCCTGAGTAGGTTCATCTCCAAATCTGCTGAGCGCGCCCTCCCCTTTTTCAAAGTTTTGAAAAAGGCGGGTCCAGTAAAGTGGACTCTGGAGGCAGAGGCAGTGCTGCAAGATTTGAAGAGGTACCTCTCCCCCACGACAATACTAGTCACGCCTAAACCACAAGAGCCGTTGCTACTATACTTAGCAACAACGAGTCAAGTGGTCGGTGCTGTCCTGGTGGCGCAAAGGGAACTTGAGGAAGAAGCAGCAATAACAGCAGAGCCATCGGATGATGGGTCGGAGCCCTCCTTGGCAGAGCCTGACGCCGGCAGGGCGGAACCCCCAGCAAGGCCTGGTCCGAGCAAGACAGAGTTTGAGCAAATGGGCGAAGTGGGACAGAAGAAGAAGGTGGTGCAACACCCCGTTTATTTTGTCAGTTCCTTCTTGCAAGGGGTTAGATCAAGATATTATGGTATGCAGAAGCTGCTTTTCGGCCTCCTTATGGCCTCAAGAAAGTTGCGCCACTATTTCCAAGCGCATGAGATCACCGTTGTCACCCGCCTCCCTTTGCAATGGATTTTACACAACCCAGATGCGACAGGGAGGATTGTGGAGTGGGCATTGGAGCTGTCGAGCTTTGGCCTCAAGTTTGAAAGTACTTCAATGATCAAGAGCCGAGCCTTGGCAGAATTCATAGCGGAATGGACCACAACGCCCGACGAAGATGTTCAAGAAACCACCCTTCCCGGCAAGGAGACCTTCCGCGATTGGGTTATGTACTTTGATGGTGCTTTGTCGCTGCAAGGTGTTGGTGCCGGCATACTACTCGTCGCGCCCACCGGAGAGCACCTCAAGTACGTAGTCCATATGCACTTTCCCTGGGAAAAATCAACGAACAACACGACGGAGTACGAGGGATTGCTTGCCGGTCTTAGGATCGCGACAGACCTCGGAATCAGAAAGCTCATCATTAGAGGTGATTCACAGCTCGTCGTTAAGCAAGTCAACAAGGATTACCAGAGCCCGTTGATGGAGGCCTACATGGATGAAGTGAGGAAGTTGGAAGAGCGTTTTGACGGATTGCAAGTAGAGCATATTCCCCGAGCGGAGAACGGCATTGCTGACTACATGTCAAAGCGCGCCACCTTGAAGTTGCCTATGGAACTAGGTACCTTTGTGCTTCAATTAACTCAACCATCCGTCGATCCATTAGCAGGACAAAACAAGCGAAGGAAGGTAGGCCCTGGCAAGTACTTTCCCGTTGAGCTCCCATGAGCCGCCGACAAGGACATTGCTAGGTGCCGCGAGCTTGCCGGAGAGCAGCAACCCTTGGCAGAGACTCAAGTTCTAACCGTAGAGGCAGTTGCCCTTACGGCCGAAGATGTGCCTTTAATCCTTGCCGTCGAGCCTCAGGCTCCGGCATGGGCACAACACACCGTCCATTTCCTCCAAATAGGGGAGCTCCCTGAGGAACAAGAAGAAGCAGAGAAAGTAGCCCGTCGGGCCAGCATGTACCCGTTTGTGGATGATGCCCCATATAGAAGGAGACCGAACGGCGTGAAGTTGAAGTGCATTCCTCGGGAAGACGGACTGTGGCTGTTGGCAGAGATACACGGAGGCATGTGTGGCTCCTACATAGGGTCGAGAGCCCTTGGCAAAGCACTCTGGCAAGGTTTCTTCTGGCCCACCGCTCTCTAGGATGCAACTGCCCTAGTAACCAAGTGTGAAGCGTGCCAACTCCATTCAAAGAAGCTTCATCAACCAGCCCAAGCTCTTCAGACAATCCCTCTTTCCTGGCCATTTTTGGTCTAGGGGCTCGACAAACTGGGCCCCTTTCCCCGTGCTGTCGGGGGCTTTAAGTACTTGTACGCCATGATCGACAAGTTCACAAACCGGCTGGAAGTGGAACAGTGAGAAAGGTGACAGCACAGTCAGCCGTCAAGTTCTTCAAGGGGCTAGTCTGCCATTTTGGTGTGCCCAACAGAGTCATCACCGACAACGGCACGCAGTTCACGAGCCGCACCTTCATGCAGTACATTCAAGACCTCGGCAGCAAGGTCTGTTTTTCTTCTGTCGCTCATCCCAGAAGTAACGGCCAGGTCGAGAGGGCGAATGCAGAAGTGCTGCGAGGCCTCAAGACTAGGACTTTTGACAAGATGCACAAGTGCGGAAGGCGCTGGGTTGATGAGTTGGCAACAGTTCTTTGGTCGATCAGAACGACACCAAATCGAGCTACTGGCCAGACACCCTTTGCCTTGGTTTACGGGGTAGAAGCAATTCTCCCCATGGAACTCATATATGGGTCACCTCGAGTGCTTGCTTATGATGAGCTTGAGCAAGAGTAGTTGCACCAAGAGGATGCGATGCTCCTTGAGGAAGATCGTCTTCGGGCTGCTGTGCGAGCCGCTCGCTACCAGCAGGCCTTGCGCCGCTATCATAGCCGCAAGGTTCACGCCCGAAGCCTTGAGGAAGGCGACCTTGTTCTTCGGCGGATTCAATCCGCCAAGAATTCAAACAAGTTTTACCCCTAAGGCCGCCAAAGTGGGAGGGCCCTTATCGGGTAATACGAGTCACCAGGCCCGGCGTAGTCCGCCTGGAGACTGAAGATGGCATTCCGGTGAGCAATTCCTAGAATATAGAACATCTTCACAAGTTTTACCCCTAAGGCGCGGTTGCCGGGAGCCCCGACAACCCCCATTTTGTACTAGCCTTGCTGACAAGGCATGTAACCCTATGTACAGAGCCAGCCACAAACCCTGTGCGCAGTCAGGGAAAGGAATCCCTTAGTATGTATAGTTTCCTGTCGATTTCCATGTTTATGTGTATACGTATATGCATGCTTGTCTGGGGTACTATACTGCTTTTTGATTCCAATAAATGTTAGTGGATCACCGAGGTTCCATGCTCTTGCACTCTCTTCTTTCCAGCCACGGCAAGGATGCGCGATCCCGCCAAGGACACAGCTCCGGCAAGAAGTCGAGAAGACCGCCCGACACGGCGATCCCCGGCAAACCAAATAGATAAAGTTTACCTCTTGCCCATTCGTGTTTGTAACCTATGACTTGTGTAGTAGAAAACCTCGCCACTCTTCTTTTAAAACTCGGGTGCTCCCATTTTCGGCCTGAACGATGCTTCTGTCGGAGTGATCGTAGTAGCCCTTGCTGAAAGGAGGTGGATGGGGGCTGGACCCTTTGTCTGTAACCCGTCAGAAATGATTCTTCGGCAGGCGCAAAGGGCGCCGGGAGGGCAACTTGCCGGAGGGACTCGTTTATTTACATTAAGGAGGCATTTTGCTTTTGCACGAGCATACACGTGCACGGGTTCCCGGCAAGGCTAAAATTTTTCATTAACATGATGATGCAAGAACAGAGGTTACATGACACAAGCATGGGCTCGAGAGATTACATTGTCTGGAAATTAAGATTTGGCAAGTGCCTACAATTTAAAAGAAAGATAAGTGCCCCGTGATCTCTGTTCTTGCCCCTTTCCTCCCAGGTGCGGCAGGTGAAGGCAAAAAGGAAGTGAAGGGGAACACGTCGATGGAGAGCTTGACGAGGAAGACCCTCGGCAGGGCGCGTGTGTCGGTGTTCTGGGAATGGGGGTCCCCAGACTTGCCTGCCTGCGGCCTGCGGCGTGGCTCAACCAGTGGCCTAGTACGGCCCATCTTCTTCAACCCAAGTTCAAGACCCTCACGAGGGGCCAAGCCTCGCGGGGCGGACGACACAAGGTTTCCTCAGGGGCGGCCTCACCAGGCAGGCTCGTGAGGAGGTGGAGAGATCAAGGCAAGGGGTACCTTGCAAGGTGCTCATGACGCAAACCATGATGATCAGGACCAGGCGGGCGCCAGCCTGTGCAGTGTCATCATTTCTTCTTTGGTGCAAAGGGTGCAAGCACAGGCGCGGAGTACCGAGGCATCAAGCAAAGGTTTCCATATCGGTGCAACAAGACCAAGATCAGCAGGACGGCAGGATGGTGGTCACTGTGGAGCCCAAGACGACGTCATCGCCAGTGCCTTTGGCAGTCGAAGACCACCTTTAGTCAGGATAGCCTGTACTAGCTATCCCCTTTCAAAATGGCCGTTGTTGGCTCCCTTCACACTCAATATTTGGGAAGAGGACCAGGGCCTCTATAAATAGAGATAGCCACCGCAGTACAGAGGCATCTGGTCGGAGCCCCGATCGAATCCTTCCCAAGTAGAACACCACCACCACAAGAATACCCCCCGCGAGGCTGTTCTTCCTCTGTACTGTTCATCATCAGCCCAAGAGGCAATCCACCACACCACACACAGGAGTAGGGTATTACACCACAACGGTGGTCCGAACCTGTATAAACCTTGTGTCCCTCGTGTTGTTCATCGTGCTAGCTTTGATTCGTGGCGAGGTTTTGGGGTGTGAATCGGTATGGAGAAGATCTTCATGCGCACCTGAGAGTTTGAACCTTAAGGGTTTTGCCAGAACCCGATATCCGACATTTGGCGCGGCAGGTAGGGGTGCGCCAGAATCTTCTTTCCGCTGCTCTGCGTTCCATCGCTTCGTTGCTTCCATGGCGGACGCTCGCCGAGCTTGCGCCGAGCGCCGGGCTGCTCTCGCCGCCCGCGTCACCCAGGCGGCTCCCGTCGGCGGGCCTCCTCGTCATTCAAATTGCCTGCCGCCAATGCCGCCACCGGCCCGACGGGGAATGAGCAGCAAGCATCTTCGCTGCACCCCTCGGTGCGGCGGGAAGGCCGCACCACCACTCCGTTGCTAACCCCAGCTGGTTCGTCGTCTCACGCTCGTCGCGCTCCCACGGACGCGCAGGCCGTGTTGCTCCTGGCACGTGAGCTCCTGCACTACTGCCTCGTCGACGACCTCTACGAGGAGTGGCTTGCTCGCAGCACCAAGCTCGTCAGCGCCGCAGGGGGCTCTCCTGCGCTGTCCCTCTCGCTGCCTCACCCTCCGTCCTGCATGGGCGATGCGGCTCAGGGGGTGCCTCCGCCACCTCCTCCCCAAGAAGGCGCCCTGGCTCCAAGGCGCGCGGCCCCTGGACGTGACCCACCACGTCCAGCGCCCGCGCGACAAGAAATAAGCTGTCAAGAAATCTCTCGGCCTCAAGAAGGCGCTCATGTGCTCCCTGCACCAGCACGTCAAGACCCCATCCCTGTGCATCCTTCAGCGCCGCATCACAAGCAGCTGCGGCCTAGGCGGCGGCTTGCTTCTCCTCCTCAGACGCTGCTGCAGCCCGGCTCAGCGCCGCTCGGATAGAGGTGTCAGAATGAACCCAGCCAGAGATCTGCTCCAGGCGCCCAGCCACCAGGCGGGAGTTGGTGCCCTAGAGATCTTGTCGTAGCTGGCCTAGCTCAGTAAGGGCATGGTCCAATACGGCGGAGGAGGCAGAAGAATCCGGAACCAGTGGTGCAGGAGGAGGAGGCGGCGACATAATCACGACTTGGGAGACTGGGAGCTCCTGAGTCTTGTCCGCCTCAGCAACAACACCAGGCACCAGCACCTCCAGAGTCAGCGGGGCCACGGGGGCTGGCACCATGCCAGAGTGTTCCTCTGGGCCTCGCAAGGACGATCAGGCAGGGGAGGTGCGAGCTCTACTACCTCCCCTTCCCGCAGGCGAAGGCGCAGCTGCGGCAGATGAGCCTGCCCCAGGCGGAGCCACCGTGTCCCCCCTCAGCTTCTTTGGTGCAAGCGGCGGCCTAGCCAAGTGATGGAGGATGTCAAGCCTCGACAGCAAAAACAAGAACAAGGCACAGTTCGAGCACTTACTGGTCAATCGCGGCATAGGCCGGCGGCCTCTTGCCGAGCTTAAAGCCCATAAGCCTCTTGGTCCAGGGCACATCCTCAAGAGGTCCAGGAGCAGAGGAAGGTGTACCAGAAGGGCTAGAGCCAGCCTTGGGCGGTGCCTAAGCTAGAGTAGCCCCTCGGGAGATCAGCCCCGACCTGTCTTTCTTTGGGATCATGGGCGGGTCCTCTTCCTCCCGCCTGGCATCGGCCTCATCGTCGTCCGGTAGGGTGCGGAGGATGATGGCCCTGCGCCAGGGAGAAGTCTGCCCCGTCCCCTCAGCGGTCACCTTCGAGTTGGGCTCCTCTTCTTCTTCGTCTTCCTCTCCTCCTCCGCGGGAATCATCAAAAGACAATTCCACCAGCGCCGTCGCCTCCTGGCCCTCAGGAGGCATCTCCAGCACCAGACCGCGCCCATCAAAGGTGGGCATGGCCTCCACCACTTGTTTCCTGTTGTCGTGAAGGAACATGGGGGCAGGAGCGCCCTCCAGACCTTTCACATCATCTCCAACCAAGAGGCGGAGAGCTGCGACCAGGTCCTCATTGGCCAGGGCCACCAAGTTCAGGCGAAGATCGTCGTCCACACCCCCAAGCATCCACAACGGGCGGGAGAGCACCTGAAGTGGAGCCACCCGCTGCGTCAGGAACTCCCTCGGGAGTGTGGCCCCATCAGCTTCGCCGCCTTCATGTTGCCTGGCCTCAGGTCGACGTTCATCTTCTCCAGCACCGACTTCGCCCGTCTTTCATCAAGGTTCGCACGAGACCACACCTCGTTGGGCTGGGGCTGCTCCATTGGCAACACCAGCCGAGAGTGGATGCATCCAACATCCATCATGACCTACTTGCTCCGGAAGCCGTTGACCCTCTTCCCGGTCTTCGAGATCGCGTTGGCATTGGAGTACGTGATGAAGCCAGCGCACGCCGAGGTATGAACGCCGGTGATTCGGAGGGAGAAGAAGTGGCAGCAAAGCCACAGACGGCATCACCCCAACATGCGCCTCGCAGTAGTAGGCGAAAATCGACAAAATTAGAACAGAGTTGGGATGGAGATGAAGGGCCTGCAACCTGTAATGGCAGAGAACGGCGTAGAAGAACTCAGAGAAGGGAGGAACCAGGCCGGCGATGACGATGCTCATGAAGAAGGGGTAGAAGGTGCTCCCCTTAGCCTCCGGCGTGGCGGAGCCGGCCCAGAGTCTGGTCTCCCCCATCTCGCTGCCCTGCGCTGCCGTCATCAGGCACGTAGCGACGAGATTCTTCTCCATCATATTGAGGGGATCCACGTCCGGCGAGTACCAAGCCGACAGGGCCTCGGCCACGGCCTTGCGGGGCGCCATTGCACGCTAAAAGGGGAAGGATGGAGCGGATCTGGAGATTTCAGAAGCAAGAGAGAAAGGAAGGGGATCGAGAGCAAGGCGAATGGGAGCAATGAAGGTAAGCCTAACCCAGGCCAGCCTTTTGTCAGTCGGGCAGTTGCCAAGGCAGCATGGGGAAGTGGAGACGCCCACGTCCAATCAACCGCCACGCGTCGACCAAGGCCGTAGGCTGTCGGGGCCCGCAGCGCTCCACACTTGCCCTTTGGCTTCGCTGCTAAGCGAAGTCCGAGCATTCCTTGTGACGGGGGGCAACTGTCGGTGTTCTGGGAACGGGGGTCCCCAGACTTCCCTGCCTGCGGCCTGCGGCGTGGCTCAACCTGTGGCCCAGTACGACCCGTCTTCTTCAACCCAAGTTCAAGACCCTCGCGAGGGGCCCAGCCTCGCGGGGCGGACGACACAAGGCTTCCTCAGGGGCGGCCTCACCAGGCAGGCTCGCGAGGAGGCGGAGAGATCAAGGCAAGGGGTACCTCGCAAGGTGCTCATGACGCAAGCCATGACAATCTGGACCAGGCGGGTGCCAGCCTGCGCAGTGTCCTCGTTTCCTCTTTGGTACAAAGGGGGCAAGCACATGCACGGAGTACCAAGGCATCAAGCAAAGGTTTCCATATCGGTGCAACAAGACTAAGACCAGCAGGACGGTAGGACAGAGGTCACCGTGGAATCCAAGACGGCGTTATTGCCAGTGCCTTTGGCAGTCGAAGACCACCTTTAGTTAGGATAGCCTATACTAGTTGTCCCCTTTCAAAATGGCCGTTGTTGACTCCCTTCCCACTCAATATTTGGGAAGAGGACCAGGGCCTCTATAAATAGAGATAGCCAACGCAGTAGAGAGGCATCTGGTCGGAGCCCCGATCGGATCCTTCCCAAGTAGAACACCACCACCACAAGAACACCCCTCGCGATGCTGTTCTTCCTCTGTACTATTCATCATCAGCCCAAGGGGCAATCCACCACACCACACATAGGAGTAGGGTATTACACCACAACGGTGGCCCGAACCTGTATAAACGTTGTGTCCCTCGTGTTTTTCATCGTGCTAGCTTAGATTCACGGCGAGGTTTTGGGGCGTGAATCGGTAGGGAGAAGATCTTCGTGCGCACCCCAGAGTTCGAACCTTAAGGGTTTTACTGGAACCAAATATCCGACAGTGTGGCCGAGGGAGGATGGTGGCGCAGTCAGTCGGAGTCGGCGTCCTCCCGCTTGATGCCCTCGTCATCGCTATTGGTGTCCTCCTCGTCACTCTCGCTCGAGGAGGAGGTTTCGTTGTTAGTGGAACACTTGACCAAACACCTTAGGCGAGTTCCTGCGTGCCCAAAGACCTTGACAGAAAATAGGCCGCTCTCCATCAATGAAAAGTGGAGGACGAGCCCCTCCGACAGGCTATGGGCACGGGCGAAGGTTTTCCACCCACATCGGAGATACATGACGTGAGGGGCGGGGAAGTCGACGTCGACCCGCATGCTGCCATTCCCGTAGCCCCTCATATGCAGCCTCAAGGCCTGTGGTGGGTCATGCTCCATCTCCCGAGCGAACGGAGTGGGAAGACGGAGGCGACCGCGCATTGGCTTGTGCAACCTGATGAAGAATTCACGGGGCTGGTCTCCGACATGGCCCTCCATTGGGGGAAGAGCCGCGAGCGGAGGCGCGGCCGGTGTGTTGCCCCGTCCTCCTCTCCCCCGTGCACCACGGCGGCCTCGGCCTCATTGTCGGTGTCAAAACCGACGGATCTTGGGTAGGGGGTCCCGAACTGTGCGTCTAAGGCTAATGGTAACAGGAGGCGGGGACACAATGTTTACCCAGGTTCGGGCCCTCTCTATGGAGGTAATACCCTACTTCCTGCTTGATTGATCTTAATGATATGAGTATTACAAGAGTTAATCTACCACGACATCATAGAGGCTAAACCCTAGAAGCTAGCCTATGATTATGATTGTTCTTGTCCTACGGACTAAACCCTCCAGTTTATATAGACATCAGAGGGGGCTAGGTTACACAGAGTCGGTTACAGAGAAGGAAATCTACATATCCGAATTGCCAAGCTTGCCTTCCACGCAATGGAGAGTCCCACCCGTACACGGGACGAAGTCTTCAATCTTGTATCTTCAGTCTGACACAAGTACATAGTCCGGCTGTCCGAGGACCCCCTAATCCAGGACTCCCTCAGTAGCCCCTAAACCAGGCTTAAATGACGATGAGTCCGGCATGCAGATTGTTTTCGGCATTGCAAGGCGGGTTCCTTCTCCTAATACTCCAAGGTAGATTTTGAACACATGAATCGTGTGCGGCTCTGCAAAACAAATTCCACGTACCACCGTAGAGTGCACAATATTCCACAAATCTAATATGCTAACAACTTTTCATAGCGTGACATCACGCCACGGCCCGGTTATTATACGAACCGTTTTTCTCAACTTGCTGATGCACGTCTTGCGAGGCGGTTTTATTGGCACGTCTTGTCGAAGCAGAGATCGTGTTCCTCTTATCACAGGATTCTCATCAATACGGGCATGGGTAACCCAACCACGCCATTAGTATGACTCCTTGGTTTTACGCAAGTTCCAAAAGGCCACGTGGAGGACGCTTGATATTCACCCTCTTTATAAAGAGCTCAAGATCTATCCTTTTCTTTCCACGCCCGATCCTTCCCTTCCCCTACCTCGAGTTCCAGCACCCAAGGTTCAGTCTAAGCGTGCCAGACCTTCAACCATGTCCGGATCCAACCTTCAAGGCGCCAGACCTTCAACCATGTCCGGATGGCCGCTTCTGTCATAGAGGAGGACATCAAGAAGCTTAGGGAGGCTAGGTATCTGACTGCCAAAATCCTTCACAGGTTACCTGCTCAAGGGCAGGTTATCCCCACTCCCGAACCCAACTAGAGTGTTGTATTCGTCTCCCACTTCCTCCGAGGGCTAGACTTTAGCCTTGATCCCTTTGTTAGAGGGCTCATGTTCTATTAGGGGCTAGATTTCCATGATCTAGCTCTAGATTCCATCGTTCACATCTCGTCGTTTATCGTCGTGTGTGCGGCCTTCCTCCGTATTACCCCACACTTTGGCTTATGGCTCAGGACCTTCAATGTGAAGCCGAAGATGATCGAGGGGCGACACGCGGAGTGCGGAGGCGCTATAATAAGCAAAGGTGCCGACGCCCCATGGCCAAAGGGTTCCTTATCGAGGCGCCCGATCTATGGCAACAGGAGTGGTTTTAAATCACAGCACCCTGAGGTACAAAACGAGCAGCTGCCCCAGCCTTCCGCTTTGCCCCTCCGCCCCAACTGGCATCATGGGTCAACAAAGGGTTGGACTGGGGGCCAGTTAATGACGTGCTGACATTGCAAAGCCGTATCCGAGATCTCCTCAAGAGGGATATCAGTCTCATCAAAGTAATTCAAGTAATGTTAGTTCGTCGGGTCCTACCATGCCAACGTCGATCTCTCCGTATGTGGGAGTTCAACCCGGAAGGACCACGAGCCATTCAACACTTCTTTGGCGTGACGCTCGAAGGGATGTATCGATTATTCTTCGGATCACGAATAAAGTGTCCGGACACCACCGAGGATGCGGGTCTCAACTGCAACCGTCCAGATACCCAAGTAAGTAACTCTGCAACCGAACATGCTGTCATTATAGTGGTCACAACATTATTCTGAAAAATTGCCCTCGGCCAGGACTGGATGAGAAAGGCGGAGAGGATCAGGTGTTCGGCCCCTCTTCCCGAAGGCTCGCCAGATCCTGTACTAACTAGGATGCTGGCTCGCGCACCCTATCAAGTGCCATCAGGAGAAGACGAGGGGAGGAATAGAGAAGCCAAAAGAGGGCTTCATACGTTACACATCCGACTCGGGGGAATTAATGCCTCCTTGTTGGAGGATGATCGGGGAGGTGAATCTAGAATCCCCTCTCCCTACGAGAAGAAAAGGACCGCCTCTGAAGACTTGGAAACGGAGGTTTCCAAATGAGGGAAGAAACCTTCACCAGGGGCCCCTGTCCCGGAGGGCGTCCTTACCGCACAATGCCCACAAGGGGGCCAACCGTCAATCGAGCCGTAAGTGAACAAAGGCACTTTAGTAAATATGTCCTGCTTTTTCCCTGAGAATAACAACCGAGACATATGTTTTGCAGTCCGGCTCATAGCCCTTCTCAACAATGTTCGTCCTCAGGGGATCTTCTACCGGAGATGATGGAGAGCGAAACGCCCCCTCCTGCTTCCCCGCCTCATGAGACAGACGACCCTGAGGTGTCGTCGCGGAGGATTTCTCCTGATCCGCAAAGGCCAGAAGGTAACTCTTCGGCCGCTCGAAGTCCGGAGTTCTCGGCTCCTAAGGAGACCAACAGAAAAAGCCCAGGATTGTCTGGTGTATAGCCGGACACATTGATAGGTCTTCTGGAGCAAGTGGCTATCTCAGAGGCACATCATACCTTAATGGGTATGGTGGTTGAGTGGATTTCATCCGCAAAAAGCGGGTTGAATGAAGCTTTTACGAGCCTACTAAGAGGCTTTGAGGTACGCAAAGTAATATATATATATATATATATATTTGACTATACCGCACACGCAAGGTGTGCTTTGTATAGATAGTATCCCCTGAGACTCTGGTTGTCATCCATACGCGGCGAGCAGAGGATCATAGTCTCAGGTAATAATCGCTCTGCTTTCATGCGTAGGCGGCTGCAGATCCAGCGACTAACCGAACTGCTGATTTTGCCGAATTGAGGCGGCAACTTGACGTGGCGGATGCGGACATCATGCTTGTGAACAAGCGGCTTGACGAGGCACAGGGTATGTGTTTGGGTGGTCAGCAAATATTAAGAGGAGCGTGATGCTAGTATTCATAATATGCTTTGACTGCAGATGGAGCTGCCGCCATGGAGACCCTTCGGGCAGAACTTGCCCGAGCCAAGGAACAAGCCAGGAGAAGTGATGTGGCCGCCCTGAAGGCAGCCGAAGAGTTAAAAGCCAAACAGGCTCCTCATCGCTAGAGCGAAGATAAAATAGCCAACATGGCTCTTGAGCTGCAACATGCCGCTAGGCGATATGAGCTCCTCGAAAGGGAAAGCCAAGCGAAAACGGCTGACCTAAAGAAGGCCTTGGAAGCAGCCAAGGAAACTCGCTCTGAAATCAGAGCGGTGCAGGAGGAGCTTCGTCAAGTCAGAGATATCACGGCTGGGAAGCCCTTTGTATTGCGGATGAAGTTCGGCAATCCGAAGTATGCCCCTCTTGATCAACTGTGGATTTCGGCAGACGCGTACTTGGATTTAGGAAAGAGTGCTGCTGATGCGACTGAGTTTTTCAAAGATCAGAAAGATCATGAGGTGGAAAGATTGTTCTAGTCACAGTTCAGTAATCCAATGCATCCGCTGCTGTTGAATGAGCAGATGGCCGAGTGGGCCGAGCTCCATAGGTTGTCCGGGCTTGCCATGAAGGCTGTCGTGGATCATCTGTGGCCGAAGGAACCAAGTTCGGATAGTTATTTTGGTTTAGTGCAACGGTTTCTTCGCGTTGTGCCGCATATCAACGCTTTCAAGAGGTCGGCATGCATAGAGGGTGCGCGGATGGCTCTTGCCCGTGTTAATACATATTGGGCGAAGATGGATGCCATCACTGTTGCAACCAGGGGTCCGCCCAGGGGTCAGGACTTGCCCGAGCACTATTTTGAAGAAGTCCTAGAAGGTTCCCATTTAATAGAGGCTCAGTGCTCAAAGAGTACCAAGTTCCAGTGACATGTATCTTGATTGTAAAAACAATGCTTTTTTGATAATAAAGGCTACATTTATACTTTTGCCCGTAAAGTATTGTAGTGCCTCCTGTGCGGCCGTTTATGTATGTATATAACCTGAAAGTTTGCAGTCGTCAGCTTCGGCCCCCACACATATAATGCGGGGGTGTTCGGTAAAGCGTGTAATCACACTTCATCCAACGTCTTGGTTCGTTAAGGAGGTGATAGCGCGGTGAACAAGGCAATCGGACTATATAGCTTTAACACTTTCACTTAGCCATAGGAGTTTGACGGTGGGGCTACTATATAGCCTCTGGTATGTTCGCGTTCATCCGAATACGGTGCGCGTACATACGTGACCGGGAAACTGGTCCTTCGTCAATGTGGAGGAATCACGAAGATTCCGCTGGGTCATCGAGTGGTTGACCAGTCTCTCGCTTTATCATGACAGTCAGTTTTCGCTTTCTCTACTGAGGTGCTCATCTAGATGAACCAGGGCACAATCGCAGTAGTTCTCCCGGTGCCACCTTAGCCGATAGAGCAGAACGTAAGGTAGCAAAACACGGGAGCCGGGCAAACCCAGCTATTGACCAAAGACATGATTTGGAGCTGATGCATATAAGGCCAAACTCGCAACGCCGAACACTCCCGAAGGTATTCGGACTTTACAACATATGCTGGGCTGAGTACCACCCTCGATAATGAGCCCTGAATTTCTAGGTACGTGCATTAGTCTGGCGTGACAAAAGAGCTTGCCAATAACACCATTATCCCTCTTGGTTGTTTTAAGTGCCCGGAGGGTGTGAGGCAACAAGAGACAATAAAAAAGGTTTACACATGGTCTTAATCTAAAAATAAACCTTTGAACGGGGCCCTGCTGCACGTATGCGCCTTTGTCTCTGTTGTGCCGTATCCTGGAAGGGTGTAGCACGATGGTCATCTATAAAAAAAAGAAAAACCAAGGTGAAAGAATCCGGTGTGACTGTGCAAAAAGTTGGTTATTCTTAATGAACCATGAGAATTCAATCTATTGCGTATTAATAGAGTCGAGCCGAACTATGGACCCTTTTACGTGCGGGCAACCCCTAGCACCACATATGGGGGCATGTCCGTCGACCCAAGCTTAGGTTTTATCTGGGCTGCTACAACTATGGTGCGCCGGACACGTCTAGCCGTGTCCGTGATCTCCACGACCGATCATTTATTTAGGTTGGAGAGGCTGTTCAGTGGTTCGTCTACTAGAGCCGCCACATATTCTTCCGCACGCAAGGAACACTCTATATTTCCGCTAATTGTGATGACGCCACGTGGACCGGGCATCTTAAGTTTAAGATAAGCACAATGCGGTATTGCATTGAAACGAGCGAAGGCCGTTCTTCTGAGTAGTGCATGATATCCGCTTCGGAATGGGGCGATGTCGAAGATTAGTTCTTCACTTCGAAAGTTGTCGGGAGAACCGAATACAACCTCTAATGTTAGAGAGCCCATATAGCGGGCCTCTACGCCTGGTATTGCTCCTTTAAAGGTAGTACTGCTTTGGCTGATTCTTGACAGGTCTATCCCCATTTTGCGGACAGTGTCCTGATATATCAGATTAAGACTACTGCCGCCGTCCATGAGGACTCGGGTGAGATGGTATCCGTCAATTATTGGGTCGAGCACCAAGGCAGCCGAGCCTCCATGCCGGATATTGGTCGGATGATCCCTACAATCGAAGGTGATCGGGCAGGCCGACCATGGGTTGAGTTTGGGGGCGACGGGCTATACAACATATACGTCTCGGAGTGCGCGTTTGCGCTTCCTCTTTGGTATGTGGGTGACGTAGATCATGTTCACTGTTTTGACCTCTGGTGGAATTTTTTTCTATCCCCTAGTGTTCGGCTTGCTAGGTTCGTCCTCGTCTTCACTTGGCGGCTCCCGCCCCTTGTATCGGCGTTTAGCTTGCCGGCCTGCTTGAAGACCCAGCATTCTCTGTTGGTGTGATTCGCAGGTTTCTCGGGGGTGCCATGAATCTGACATGATCTGTCTAGAATTTTGTTTAGGCTGGATGGTCCATCTCTGCTGCCTTTAAATGGCCTTTTCCGTTGACCGGGTCGAGAGCCCCTGAATCTGGCGTTTACCGCCGTGTTGTCTGGGTTGTCTTCATTAGTTTGAGGCTTGTTTTTGTTGTGTCGCGACTTCCCATTGCCGTCCCTGATTTCGGATGTGGCTGGGTCGCTGGTACCGCTACAGGCCAACCAACTGTCCTCGCCTGCGTAGAAGCGGGTCATAAGGCTTGTTAGGGCTGCCATTGTCCTCGGTTTTTCCTGGCCGAGGTGTCTGGCGAGCCATTCATCCCGGACACTGTGTTTGAAAGCCGGTAAGGCTTCAGTATCCGGGCAATCAACGATTTGGTTCTTCTTAGTGAGAAATCTGTTCCAAAGCTTATGGGCCGACTCTCCGGGTTGTTGGATTATGTGACTTAAATCGTCTGCGTCCGAAGGTCGGACATAGGTCCCTTCAAAATTGGCCCTGAAAGTGTCCTCAAGTTCCTCCCAACTTCCAATTGAGTTTTCGGGGAGGCTTTTCTACCAGTGCCGAGCTGGTCCTTTCAACTTGAGGGGTAGGTATTTGATGGCATGGAGATCGTCTCCGCGAGCCATGTGGATGTGAAGAATAAAGTCCTCAATCTAGACTGCATGGTCTGTCATTCCGTCGTATGCCTCTATGTTTACGAGTTTGAATCCCTCTGGAAATTCATGATCCAGCACCTCATCGATGAAGCACAGGGGGTGCGCGGCACCCTGTATTTGGATGTGTTGTGGCATGCTTCCAACGTATGTAGTGTTCGGTGTTGATTCTGAGCTGGTATTCGATCAGTATAGTCATTATGGTGGCCGTGATCCTGTGTAGGAGCACGCTTCCTAGATCCATAGATGGACCTGGCCATACCGGCTCTTTTGTCCAGGTGCTCACGTAGATCGTGTGCTGACTTGTGTGTGGCGTTATTAGCCACTCTGTCTCAGCCACGGGGTGGTCGGTCCGGCAGATCGGCCGTATTATTTTTTGGCAGGATGGGCTCTATAGCCTCGTCGTCGAATTCGGGCAGCAGCTTGCGCTTTGGGTAGCTCTTTGTGTGGCGATTGCCACCGTATTTTTCGTCAGTGTCGAGCACTTTGTTCCATCTGTGGTTGAGCGTATCCTACGCGGCCTTAAGCCTTTGCTTCTGCTTCTTCAAGCTCCTTGTAGTGGCGATAAGCCTTTTGTGGAGGTTCTCTTGTTCCAAATGCTTTTCTGGGATGATGAGTGCATTGCGTCCGGACTGTTCTCCTCTCCGGAGACAGGTTTATGAGTTTTATCTTCGCCATCGCTATGATCGGACAGCGGCCCCGGACTATGTTCGCCATCCCCTGGCTCATCCTACTCCATCCCTGGGTGGAAGGGGTCGTCGTTACCTTTGGAGTCGACCGGTGTATTATTCTTTCTTGTGCCGTTATCGCTGTTTTTGCTGTGGCGGGACTTAGAGCGGCGCCGATGTCGGTGCTTTGGTTGCTTCTCAAGAGGGTTATCCTCCTTTGCATCCTTCCGTTCCTCGCCATTGTTTTCTTTGGGTGTGTCCACCATGTATATATCATATGATGAGGTGGCTGTCCAGCGCCCTGTGGGCGGTGGTTCCTGTTCTTCTCCAGCATCGTCATTCATACCGTCGATGTCTTAGGAGTCAAAATCAAGCATGTCGGTTGAGTCATCGACAGTGGCTATTAAGTGGCTGGTGGGTGGGAGACGAATTTCTTCGTCGTCCGCTTTCCACTCTAGCCGGACATTGTTAGGCCAAGAGTCTCTTAACAAGGAGAGAGATTTTAATGAGCTTAGCACGTTGCCCAAGGGTGAGTGCTGACAGATATCCACGGAGCAAAATTCCACGACCGGTGCCTAGTCAGGTCCGATGGGCACAGATGCACGCGGTTCGGAGCCCCTAGTCAGAGATGAGTCCGAGGGTCCGATGACACAGACCTTATTGGGGGCGAAATATGTGTTCGGCTCTATCGCCGATGAGTGTGCGGGCTTCATGGCTGGGTCTATCCACCCGTCCTCGGACATCACGATCTGCTCCGGACCTAAGGCCAGGGTAGCTGCAGGTGCGTTCTCCTAAACACCGTCCGATGGCAGATCTAAGTCATGCTCATCGTGACTGTACGACGCACCTATAGTGGGCTCCAATCCGTCGAAGATTAAGTCTCTGCGGATGTCGCCTGTGTAGTTCAGGCTTCCAAACCTGACCTGATGGCCAGGGGCATAGCTATGGATCTGTTGCAGATGGCCAAGCGAGTTGGCCCGCGGTGCGAAGCCGCCGAATATGAAGGTCTGTCCGGGGAGGAAAACCTCACCCTGGATCGCATCGTTGTGGATGATCGAAGGAGCCATCAAGCCTTATCGTGACGACACAGTGGAACTCTCAATGAAAGCACCAATGTCGGTGTCAAAACCGGCGGATCTCGGGTAGGGGTCCCGAACTGTGCGTCTAAGGCTAATGGTAACAGGAGGCGGGGGACACAATGTTTACCCAGGTTCGGGCCTTCTCTATGGAGGTAATGCCCTACTTCTTGCTTGATTGATCTTGATGATATGAGTATTACAAGAGTTGATCTACCACGCAATCGTAGAGGCTAAACCCTAGAAGCTAGCCTATGATTATGATTGTTCTTGTCCTACGGACTAAACCCTCCAGTTTATATAGACACCAGGGAGGGGGGGCTAGGGTTACACAGAGTCGACTACATAGAAGGAAATCTACATATCTGAACTGCCAAGCTTGCCTTCCACGCAAAGGAGAGTCCCACTCGGACACGGGACGAAGTCTTCAATCTTGTATCTTCATAGTCCAACAGTCCGGCACAAGTACATAGTACGGCTGTCTGAGGACCCCCTCACTCGCCCCCTCCCTTTTTCTCTCGCGGTGGACTCCGCCACCATGAGCTCCTAGGGAGGAGGGGCACGCTGTCGAGCGGAGACCCCTCGTCGCTGCCATTTGAGCGCTGGTGTGCCCTCTCGCCATAGCAAAGGGAAGGAAGAAGTCAAGATGGAAGGAGATGAATGTTGAAGGTTTAAAGGATGCCATCCCCCTCCCCTTCTTATAAAGGGGCGGGGCCGGGGCTCGGCCTCCCCGATCTAAGGACGGCCGCCCCGCTTAGCCAATCCGGCCACCAGGGGCACAAGGAATCAGGACCGGCCCGCTGCTCCAATCAGCGACGACCCGGTTTCCCGCCTCGGCATTAAGGCCCGTGCCCTCTGCGTCCACTACCTACCCTCCTTGGGGCATGGAGGACACATGGCGAGCGGGCCAGAATCGAAAATACAATTGAAGCGACTGTTTTCCACCCTATGATCGTGGGGTGCAAGCGCCTTGAAGGCCATGACCCGAGTCCACTTAGTAAATGAGAAGCGCGCCTGCGGCTTTCCCTTTTTATGGGGAAGGCGCGGGCTGCCTCTTTACCATTTTCCACGGTGTGACGCAAGCATGCAGGAACCGCCACACGCACGACCCTGACATCACGCATTCAATGCAGGTCATGGGGAAGCGCAACTGGTGAGGGAGTTACTGCGGTAAAACTCTGCCACGCGTTCCCGCGCACCGTTCTGGGCCTGGCCGAATAACACTCCGCCCTTATATGTGGCCCAGGCCCGGGGGCTCCTGTCGGTGTACAAAAGTAGGGGTCCTTTTTGTACCCCTTTACTTGTACGTGGGCAGTCACAGCCACACGCCTGCGCCTGCGGTTGGTGGGATAGAAGAGGAAGCAAAGACACAAGACTACCAGAGCAGCGCCAAGACAGAGGCGCGAGGAGCGAAGGGACAAGGTGGGCTCTCCCCGACAAGAGCCTTGCCGGGGCAGCTTATGTAGCCCCGGCAAGAGCCTTGCCGGGGGAACTTGCCCAACACCAGCAAGGCCGCCACCCTTGAGCCTAAGAGTTCCGACTCCATCGAAAATGTTGGAACCAAGGCTCGGGAGGCGCCTGCATGGTGGCATGCAGATCTTTGTGAAGACCAAGAACATACAAGATTAGATGAGAACCAGAAGACGGAACCCCCGGCAAGATCCTTGCCGGGGACACTCACAAGACCCTTGGCAAGACCCTTGCCGGGGACACCTGCAAAACCCCGACAAGGCCCTTGCCGGGGCCCCGGCAAGACCCTTGTCGGGGACATCTGCGGGGCTGCATCTAGGCCCCCACCTGCCAAGGCTCCAACACCGTTCCAACACAGCAGTCAACCCGCCAACAAGGCAGGCACCTACGTGGCAACGTGCAGCTTCCAGGCCAACTCAGCAAGCACCTACGTGGTGGCATGCAGATCTTTGTGAAGACTCTGCCATCGCACCAACTCAGCAGCCATCCAGCTAGCATGGGGATGCACGCCTAGTCAGCTTGGACATGCGTCAGACCGAGATGAGGCGGTGACTGACGAGACGAGCTTCCTTGTTGTCCCTGATAAAGTGAGAGGGCACGTTGGCAGTGCATTAAATGCGTTTGTCCTACGGTGCCAGGGGATAGACTTGTATACAGTACAAACTTGCCACCTCATGTGTGCCACTTTGGCGACCCCTTTGGCTATAAAAGGAGGCCCGAGGCATATTGGAGGAGTTTTCAGACTTTTTGGACCCTGCACGCTTTGTAGCTAGTCAAAGAACACCAGATAAACACAAACCAGTAGGAGTAGGGTATTACGCATTACTTGCGGCCCGAACCTGGATAAATTCCCCCCATGTTGATCTTCTAAAGCCGCTCTTTCCACAACCCGGGCCCGCCAACCGTAGAAGGGATTCCCTGTGATCCCATAGGTGTTGTTCCACCGACAAATGGGTTTAGCATCAGGTTCCATATTAATTTTGTGCTGATATAGAGTGGGACTAATGCCATTTAAATCATCAACAGTATATCCACTAGCAGCTCGGTGCTTCCTTAAAACTTTCAATAATCTTTCTTCTTCATGTTCTGAAAGGTTAGCACTAATAATAACATGATATATCGTCTTTTCATCAAGATAAGCATATTTTAAAGTGTCTGGCAATTGTTTTAATTCAAACACAGGATCACCTTTAGGTGGAGGAGGACCTCCTAGAGTTTCAATAGGCAAATTGTGTTTAAGCAGAGAACGTTGTTCAAAGAAAATTTTATCTATTTCATTTCTTTCATGCATATGTAAATCATTTTCATGGTCTAGTAGATATTGTTCTAAATGACCAGTAGGTGGAAAAACAATAGAAGCAAGACCAATTAGTTCATCCTTACTAGGCAATTCTTTTTCATGAAGTTTTCTGCTAAACTTGAAAAAATTAAACTCATGAGACTCATCACCAAAACTAACACCGACAATTTGTTTCTCACAATCTATCTTAGCATTAACGGTGTTCAAGAAAGGTCTACCAAAGATAATGGGACAAAAGTCATCTTGTGGGGAACCAAGAACAATAAAGTCAGTAGGGTATTTTATTTTCCCACACAAGACTTCAACGTCTCTAACAATCCCAATTGGTGATATGGTGTCTCTATTAGCAAGTTCAATAGTAACATCCATGTCTTCTATTTCTGCGGGTGCTATGTCATTCACAATTTCTTGATATAATGTGTAAGGAATAGCACTCACACTAGCACCTATGTCACATAAACCATGATAATAGTGATCTCCTATTTTAACTGAGATGACAGGCATGCCACAACATGTCTATGCTTATCTTTTTTATCAGGTTTGGCAATTCTAGCAACTTCTTCACAGAAGTAAATAACATTCCCATCTATATCTTCTTCTAGGAGATCTTTAACCATAGCAGTACTAGGTTATACTTTAATTTGTTCATCAGGTTTAGGTGTTCTAATATAGCTTTTGTTAACCATAGTTGAAACTTTAGCATGTTCCTTTATCCTAACAGGGAAAGGTGGTTTCTCAATATAAGAAGAAGGAACAACTGGATCAACATTATAAAGTATAGTTTCTTCTTTAACTGGTACCGGTTCTTTAACTGGTACTGGTGGTTGATATTTAAACCAATTCTCTTTAGGGAGTTCAACATGAGTAGCAAATGATTCACAAAAGGAGGCTACTATCTCTGAGTCAAATCCATATTTAGTGCTAAACTTTTGAAAAGCATCGGTATCCATAAAAGATTTAACACAATCATACTTCAGTTTAATACCTGACTCTTTACCTTCATCGAGTTCCCAATCTTTAGAGTTGCATTTTATTCTTTCCAAAAGATCCCACCGGAATTCAATAGTCTTCTTCATAAAAGAACCAACACACGAAGTATCAAGCATGGTTTGATCATTACAAGAAAGCCGAGCATAATTTTTTTGGATAATAATTTCCCTTGAGAGCTCATGATTGGGGCATGAATATAACATTGACTTAAGCCTCCCCTAAGCTAGAGCGATACTTTCTCCTTCACGAGGCCAAAAATTATATATAATTCCAATCACGATGAACTAGATGCATAGGATAATTTTTTTGGTGGAACTCCAATTTCAAACAATTCCAATTCCATGATCCAATATCATCGCATAGCCTATACGATGCCAATGCTTTTACCTTCAAAGATAAAGGGCAAACCTTTTTCATCACTTCATTTCTGGGTAAACCTGCAAGCTTAAACAATCCACAAATTTGTACCACGTATATCAAGTGCATATCAGGATGTTCGGTTCCATGTCCTGCATCAGGATTAGCTAGCACTTGTTCTATCATACCTGAAGGAATTCCATATTCAATATTTTCAGTAGGTGTGCTAGGTTGAGGGGTAGCTAATTGTGGTTCCGGACGAGGTGAAGATACCCCGAACAAACCCCTCAAAGGATTGTTTTCCATAGTAACAAGTGACGATAAATTTCAGCACACTATATAAATGTTTCCTTACCAAATTCCACTTACCAAAGGCGCTTCACTACCCGGCAACAGCGCCAGAAAATAGCCTTGATGACCCACAAATATAGGGGATCAATTTAGCTCTTATTGATAAGTAAGATTATCAAACCCAACAAGGAGCAGAAGGAAATGACAAGTGGTTTTCAGCAAGGTAATGTCTACAAGTGCTGAAATTGTAAGTAGCGGAGTAGTTTGTGTCAGGGCCCCGATCCAATGCCACACCAATCTAGCATGTAACACCTCCTATCACTTTGCGGCCTGACGCATGGTATTTCCATGGGTGTCTCCTTACCATGCCCGGGACCATTTGCGCCTTTTGGCTCACGCATATGATAGTGTCGCTAGCATCCATATGAGAATGAACCCGGGCTGACATGACTAGTCGTGAACCCAAAGTGGCGCTAACTTACAGGGACAGGCATACATGACCCAACAATGAACGTGTCGGTCAACAACGAGTGAATCCGGGCTGTAGCAGCTGGGCTAGTAGGACTCCAGAGAATCTGGGCTGTAGCAGGCTAACAGGACTCCGGTAGACACCGCGTGACATTTCCCTGAAGGGACAGACACAGGAACGAAGAAGGACACATGCCGGCCAGCCTAAGTGTTCCGGAGTAGTAGCAAGCTACCATGGCTTAGTGGAAGAACTAGGAGACATTTCCCGGTAAGAGAGGCTACCAAGGATAAACAACTAGGTTGTCAGATCCCACACATACCAAGCATTACAATAACATACACACAATATGCTCGATATGTGAAAATACAACATGGCATCACAACATGACTCTACGACTCAAGGAGCGAGATATTACAAGCATGGGTCTCATGACCCAACATTCAGAGCATACAAGTCAAAGCAGAAAATGGAAGCTTAACATGTCTGAGTACAGACATCTACAAATGAAAGACGCTGAGAAGCCTAACTATCTACCAGATCCTGTCGAGGGCACAAGATCGTAGCTGAGGTAACAAGCTAAACGTCAAAGTCCACGCGGAACTACTAGCGAGACTGAAGTCTCTCTGCAAAAACACAAATTAAGCAAACGTGAGTACAAATGTACCCAACAAGACTTACATCAGATCTAACTACATATGCATCATTATCAACAAAGGGTTGGTGGGGGTTGACTGCAGCAAGCCAGCTTTGACTCGATGGCTATCCTGAACTACGACTGCAAGTAACTCTTTTGAGGTGGCGCACACGAGTCCACATATTCACCAATCAATACACCACTATGGATCGCTCCCATCTACCTACGAAAACGCCATCCGTAGCACTCATGCTTATCTTGCGCATTTTAGAGTATCCACTTCAAGTTATCTATGAACTGTACATGCAACCCAGAAGTCCTTTACCGCGGACACGGCTATTCGAATAGATAATGTTAACCCTGGAGGGGTGTACTTCTTCACACACGCTCTCAGCACTTATCGCCGTTTACACGACATGTACTCGGCAACCTTCAAGCGGAAGACCAGCGAGAGTGTCGACCATGACCCGACTAACCACACAAGTCTCTCGTCCAGGTTTATCACCTATTCGGGTTCCATCCGCAAGGAGATCCGGCTGGGGTGTCGCTCACGGCCCCAAATGATGTGTGCAGGGTTCCCAAGCCCACCATCCGGGTGCCACTTGGTACACCGGGCCACTATGCCTAGTCTGTCCCAATCCCACCTGTACCGGGTGCCACTTGGTAGACTACTAACACTACCTACAAACACCAGAAACTAGTTGCAACGCCTGGACAGAGATCAAGTTGATTAATAAGTCGAGAGAGCTTGGAGTGCCCGGAGCCCAATGTGTGGTAGTAACTGTTCATGGATCACAAACACAGAACTCAGTTCCTGAGGACGGTTTCAATGAGACAACCCACCATGTACTCCTACATGGCTTCTCACCGCTGCCTTACCAAATCGTGTTCACACACTTAGCTCACACACAGTAGGACATGTTCATCAACATTCCAATTCATCCCCGATGAATCAGACCTGACTCAACTCTAAGCAGTAGTAGGCAGGACAAACAAGTATGAATGAGTAGGCACATTAGGGCTCAAACAACTCCTACTCATGCTAGTGGGTTTCATCTATTTACTGTGGAAATGACAGGTCATGCAGAGGAAATGGGTTCAACTACCGCAACATGTAACAGATGAATCATTGTTGTCCTAATGCAGTAAAAGAGAGCAGGAGTGAGAGAGTGGGATTGTATCGGAATGAACAAGGGGGTTTTGCTTGCCTGACACTTCCGAAGATAGTATAGCGCTTCATCGGTGTCATCGATCACATCGTCGAAGCAACGTCTACCGAGAGGGAACAATTACCGACAACAGAGAGAAAACACAATCAATGCAATGCACAATATGATGCATGATCATGATATGGCAAAATGAGTTTATTAGAGATAATGCAACTACAAACAGAGTGGTTTGAGTCATTTTGAACCAAAGGTTCAATTCCAAACTCAAACTATGAATTCAAATAGTGCATTATCATGTTTTGATCTAAATAGAAATGTTAAGTTGTTTAAACATGCATGATAACAGTACAAATTGATAGATTGGATTTTTCTGATCATTTTTCATATATAATTTATTTCATTCTGAGTTACAGTTGAATTTATATGAATTTTTGAAGTTTTGGATATTTTCTGAAATTCCAGGATTAATAAAAATCTAGAAATGAATTACTGCATCAGCCTGACGTTAGTGTGACGTCAGCAGGTCAATGGGGCACGGTCCAGGTCAAACCTGACCTGTGGGTCCCGTTTGTCAGTGGCTAACTAAACTAACCTAATAATTTAACACTAACCTAGGTTAATTAGCATGGCTCGCCCCACGCGTCAGTGACCGAGGTTGGTCAAACCCTGGTCAGACAGGGTCAAAACCCGGTCAACCGGGGCTAACCCCACCGGCGACTCGATGCCGGCAAGGCCAGACGCGGCGGCGGGCTGCGGGATTGCGTCTCCGGCGACCAAACCAACAGCGGAGGCCATCTACGTGACGAGGAGGCTCGGCCGCATCGACTAGTGCCATTGGTTTCACCGGAGGTGGCTTAGAACGATGGAGGCGTCCACTTGAGCGGCGGCCAGAGTTCGGCGGGGAGGGGAGAAGGGGCTATGGTGCACGACAGGGACCGGGGTTGGTCGTGTTCGGCTCCTGGGAGCTCGATGAGCATGGCAGCACACTCAAAAATGGGCGAGGGCGGCTGTGGCCATGGCAACAACACGGCACGGCGGCGGCAAGCTCGGCCGCGGTCGGAGGACGGAGCTAGGGGACGGAAACAGAGGGAGCGAGCAAGGGAGAAGCAGCAGGAGCTCACAGCAGGTACAACCGAGGCGGATACGAGGACGGGGGCGCGTCGGAGGCAGCGCCGGGTCACCGGAGATCTGGGCGGCCGGAGGTAGAAGACGATGATGGTGGCGATGTTGTAGGGCGCCCGAGGATGCGTGGCTCATCTGGGATGATGCAGACGACGAGGCAGAGCCGATGAGCACGACGGTTGCTCGAGGGACGGCCGGTGAGCGCGGTGGCAGTGTGCGGCGGCAACGGACACGCTCGGGTGAGCTCGGAGAAGGGACTAGGGGGCGAGGGAGAGAGCAGAGAGTGAGGGAGAGGAGCGAGTGGGCACGGGGCGTCTCCGTGGCGTCGCTAGAAGGCCCGTGGAGGAAGCAGGAGGTGGCCAGGGGCGAGCGCGCGCGCGACAGCGAGCTGCTCCTACTGGCAGGAGGAAGACAACGCGGTGGGGTGGTGGGCTGGGCCTCAGCCACAGTGCTGGGCCGGGTGGGGCGCTAGGTGGGCTGCAGGATTAACCAGGTAAACCTTTTCCTTCTTTCTGTTTTTGTTTTATCTGCTGTCTGTTTTCGATTTAGTAGGAATACTAAACCAATTTATTTACTTCTGTAAATTATTGTATATGGACTAGTGGTATTATTCCAGAGCCCCACAATAATTTGCAAAATTATTGGACATGTATTTCTTTTATAACAGAAATAAAGGCAATTCAAATACATTATGATTTAACTCAAAGGCCCAAAAAATATATTTTTTAAGCCTCCAAAAATATTGGTTTGAATTTTATTTTTGCCAATATTTTTCAAGGTTTAACAGGAACATTTTCTTGGGCTTCTTTGATGAGATTTTAATGTTGATTATTTCTGAATTTGTTTCTGAGGGTTTCAACTAACCTCAATTCAACTTTCAGAACATAGACATGATGCAAGATGCTCACTCATGTAACTGATTACAACCAACATTCTAGGGATGTGACATTTTGATAGCAAGATAATTTGTAACAAGCAAGTAACAGTAGTAGTAACAAAAGTGCAGCAAGGTAGCCCAATCCTTTTGAGGCAAATGAAAGGCCAAACGGTCTCTTATGATAAGCAAAGCGTTCTTGAGGGTACACGGGAATTTCATCTAGTCACTTTCATCATGTTGGTTCGATTTGTATTCGCTACTTTGATAATTTGATATGTAGGTGGACCGGTGCTTAGGTGTTGTTCTTACTTGAACAAACCTCCTACTTATGATTAACCCTCCCGCAAGAATCCGCAACTACGAGAAAAGTATTAAGAATAAATTCTAACCATAGCATTAAACTTTTGGATCCAATCGGTCCCTTACGGAATAGCGCATAAACTGGGGTTTAAGCTTCTGTCACTCTCGCAACCCATCATCTAATTGCTACTCCACAATGCGTTCCCTTAGGCCCAAATATGGTGAAGTGTCATGTAGTCGACGTTCACATGACACCAGTAAGGGAATCACAACATACATACTATCAAAATATCAAACACATATCAAGTTCACATGATTACTCGCAACATGATTTCTCCCGTGACCTCAAGAACGAAAGTAACTACTCACAAACAGTAAACATGCTCATGCTCAGAGGAGTATTAAATAGCATATTGGATCTGAACATATAAACTTCCACCGAATAAACCATATAGTAATCAACTACAATGTAATCAACACTACTAGTCACCCACAAGCACCAATGTATAGTTCCGGTAAAAAGATTGAACACAAGAGATGAACTAGGGTTTGAGATGAGATGGTGCTGCTAAAGATGTTGATGGAGATTTCCCTCCCCAAGATGGGCGAGTTATTGGTTATGATGAGGACGATGATTTCCCCCTCCGGGAGGGAAGTTCCCCCAGCGGAATCACTCCGCCGGAGGGCAAAAGTGCTGCTACCCAAGTTCCACTCGAGGCTGCGGTGCTCCGTTCCAAAAGTCCTCTACTTATTTTTTCTAGGTCAAAATGACCTATATACCTGAAGGTGGGCACCGGAGGTGGGTCTAGGTGAGCACAACCCACCAAGGCGCGCCTGGGCTCCCTGGCGCGCCCAGATGGGTTGTGCCCACCTGGTGGGCCCCCTCTGGTATTTATTTGCTCCAATAATTCTCATATATTCCATAAAAAATCCTCGTGAAGTTTCAGCTCATTTGGAGTTGTGCAGAATAGGTAGCCTGACATAGCTTTTTCAGGTCCAGATTTCCAGTTGCCAGAATTCTCCCTCTTGGTGTGTACCTTGCAAATTATGAGTTAAAAGGCATTAGAATTACTCCAAAAAGCATTATTATGGATAGAAACATTATAAATAACAGTAGGAGAACATGATGCAAAATGGACGTATCAGACATCAATAGGAATCTTTTTGATTTTCGGCTTAAAAATGTTTTATCTCCTAGTTAAAAAACCGAATTAAAAATCCGTTTTCACCATTAAATCCGTCTCGACGAGATCTTCAAAACTAAACCCCATGTTGATATGTTTTGACAGAATTTTTTTGCCCAAAAGTTGCCATGATGTTTACACTGTAGTTGCCATAGTGCTTAAACTAAAGTTGTCATGTGGCAATTTTATTTGTAGAGCATGGCAGTTTTAGTATCTCGATGATGGCAATTCCAATACTTTGAGCTTGAATATTATTTTTTGTATGAACCATGGCAATTTTAAGTGCATGTATCATGGCAATTTTAGTTTATGGTTCATGGCAAGTCTAGTTTCTTAATTCCCTGTTTTATAATATATCAAAATTTACTTTTAAATGTAGAATAAAATAGTTGAAACATATCCTGGCGACTTCAGTGCAAATACCATGGCAATTCATGTGCAATAGACATGGCAACTTTTAACCCCCCCCCCCAAAATTCGTCGAAACATATTGATATGAGATCTAGTTTCGAAGGTCTCGTCGAGAGGGATTTAATGGTGAAAACGGATCTTCAATCAGATTTTTCATTTAAGAGATAAAACATTTTAAAAACTGAAAATCCAAAAAGATTCTCACATGCATGCATGCGGTGATGTGGCACAGTTTGTGTGTTATAGGACGTGTGGGCGGGTTTCGCTCCCACCACACGTGTGGGCGTTAGCGTTGTCCCACTTTTATGGCGAAGTCCCGTTGTTTGATGTCCTCGAGGGCTAGAAGCCGCTATCTGGATCTCATGTTCCATGCATTACGCATCGAACATATCTCCTACGCGCCCGAGCAACATGAGATGTGCAACTCTTAGTACTCTACTATAATTGTTATAATTGTAGGGTATGTCCAACTAGCACATTTATTTATTCACCGACCACTGTTCGCTAATGAAAAACTCTTCATTCACCTTTTTCTTAGAGAAACTCTTCATTCACCTATGTGTTCTTTCTCGTGAAAGAATTTGACTGTGTTGTTCCATTTTTTAGCAAGTATCTAACAAACCAACAATCTGGTGTGATAGGATGTTAGGAGGACAGTCATATCCTTAGCCCACCAAAGTTCTAGTTCTAGTCCTAGACTTGACGTTAGTGTTTGCATTTTCTAGATTTATTTCAAGCCTTCCAGCAGTGCGTTCAGTGGGAGGGGACGTTTCCGTCGACTATAAAAGCGTATGTGGCGACTTTTTTAATCTCAAGTTGATGTGCCGGCTCAGTCTCTTAGAGGTGCTCATAGGGGTAGGGTGTGTGTGCACGCGTTCAACTTCACCGCCAAGAAACTAAGGCTGTACTTCCAAGAGCATGTCATCACCGTGGTCAGCATGCCCCCATCGGTGAAACCATGGGCTGCCGGGACACAGCCGGACGGGTGGCCAAGTGGGCCATCAAGCTGGCGAGCCACACTATCCTCTACGAGCCCCGCACCACCATCAAGTCCTAGGTGCTGGCCGACTTCCTCGTTGACTGGACGGAGACCCAGAACCTTCCGCCGCCACCCGACTCGACGCACTGGCGCATGCACTTTGACGGCTCCAAGATGCGGTCTGGCTTGGGAGCCGGCATCGTGTTGTCTTCCCCGAAGGGGGACCGCTGTGGTACGCATTACAGATTCACTTCACCGCCTCCAACAACGTTGCCGAGTACGAAGCCCTCGTGCATGGTCTCCGGCTGGCCAAAGAACTCGGCATCCGGCACATCGTCTGCTACGGCGACTCGGATCTAGTGGTGCAGCAGACTTCTGGCGAGTGGGACGCCGATGACGCCAACATGGCCAGCTACCGCTTCCTGGTCCAGCAGCTTTTCGGCAACTTCGACGGTTGCGAGTTCCTCCACGTCCCCCGCGCGGACAATGAAGCAGTTGATGAGCTGGCCAAGATAAGTTCCAGCCAGCAAGCAATTCCACCCGGTGTCTCCCTCGAGCACTTGCGGAAGCCGTCCATGAAGCCGTCTTCGGATTCCTAGTCCATCTTTATCCCGGACGACCCCGCGGGTCCCCCACCCAACCCTGAAGACCCCGGCCCAGTCCCAGGGCTGCTGGCTCTGGCTCGAGGGCTGTCGGATCCAGCCCGGGGACTGCCGGCCTTGGCCTAAGGGCTACTGATCCCGGCCCAGGGGCTGCCATCTCCAACCCGGCGACTGTTGTCTCCGACCCGGGGGCTACCGGCTCTGGCTCGGGGGCTGCTGTGTCCAACCCGGCGGCCATTGTCTCTGACCCAAGGGTTGCCGCCCCGGATCCCCATCCTTGTGGCCGTCTTCATTGTGGTGACGGCTCCGTCTTTGGCCCAGCCAATCTTGGCTTTCCTGGAGAGCGGAGCACTCCCCATGGACGAGACTGAGTCCCGGCATGTGCAGTGTCGGGCATCCTCCTACAACATCATCAATAATGAGCTCGTCAAGCGCAACACGATGAGCGTGTTCTAGCGCTGCGTCGAGCAAGACAAAGGCATAAATATCCTCCTCGACATCCACCAGGGCGAGTGCGGGCACCATGCCGCCTCCAGGTCCCTGGTGGCCAAGGCTTTCCACCATGGATTTTACTATCCCATGGCCCTCAAAGACGCCAAGTCGCTGGTCCTCAAGTGCGAGGGTTGCCAGCGCTTCAGCAAGCGTAGCCACCAGCCGGATTCAGCCCTGCAAACCATCCCAATCACCGGGTCCTTTGCCATCTGGGGCCTTGACATGGTGGGCCCCTTCAAGACTGCCCGTGGCAGCATGGCACAATTGCTAGTGGCCGTCGACAAGTTCACCAAGTGGATCGAGGGGCGGCCGATCAAGAAGCTGGACGGGACAACGGCCGACCGGTTCGTCCAAGACATTGCGGTCCGCTACGGTGTTCCGCACAACATCATCACAAACAATGGCACGAACTTCGCCAAGGGCGCGCTGGCGCAATGCTGTTCGCTATCCCCATCCTGTTCGACTTGGCCTCCATCGCTCAGCCTCAATTCAACGGCCAGGTCGAGCGGGAAAACGGCCTGATCCTAGCAAAACTATTTACATTACAAAAAGGCCCACGACTGGAGTTCACTACATTCCCCCTACACCCCTACTGGGTGGACTTGTCGCCTAACAAAGTTCAAAAAAGATAAAAAAGCAGGACAACCTCAAGCAGTGGCCACGTTGGGTTGCGCGCTCGCCGACTCCTCCACGTCAGCCGCGGTTGCCGCGTCGGCATTGTCAAGATGCCGATGTCATCCAGCACGGCCTCGTCGTCCGCATAGGCATCTGTCTCGTCAGAGCTGTCGGCCGGCTCATCAAGCGCCAAGCCAAAGTCATCAAGAGGGATCTCCGCGCCGTCCTCCATCCGCTCTAGTTGAACTCATCATGGGCGGCAAATGAGGCGAAGTAGCTGACCCACCCGGTGATCCATCCTGCCTGCTCCACTAACTGCGCCTCCGTGCCGGCCCGTTGCGCCCCCAACTGGTCTAGCCTCAGCCCCGGATATCGGGACATGGCGAAGCACAAGGCCAAATCTGCGCCAGCATGGGCCGCGGAGACCCGCCATGTGTGAAGCTGCGCCGGTCATGCCTCCAGCCAACGCGCCAGCTGCGTGAATCTGTTGGGCGCCACCGCTCCCAGCAGAGGGCTGCCACCATGCCCAATCTGGCCACATGCAGCCTTTTTGTTTGCTTGTCCAGGGCCTTCACGTGGGCCTCGGCGGCGAGCATGATCTCTGAGAAAGACCAGGTGGCATACGAGGTGATCGTGACGCCCGCATCCGCTTGGGTCATCCGGTGACCACGCACAGCTGCATCCGCCGTGTCACATGTCTCCGGGAAGTACTCTGGCGCTTGAAGGGGAGGAACAGTTAGCTATGCAAAAGGTTTGGCCGGCCCCCAATCCAGCAGAGCAAACAATGAAGTACTCATTGGTGCGCGTCGGTCCTAAACAAACGGTTTTTAACCCCTTCCCACGACAGCATTTGGAACCATCGCCAAGTGAGGGTGGGCGATAGGGGGGGGGTCCTTCCCACACGACCCAGAAACCGTCGGGGATAGGGCCCCTACAGTACTCCTACTCGTTTCTGCTTGCAGTGCCATCGCAGTCGGTATTCTGTGGTGCTACGTTTACGATGCATGACCCATCACAAAGGGTTCACTATTATATAACGTGTATGATGCGCGACCCATCACAAACGGTTCACCGTTAAGAAGATTAGCTAATCATCATACGAGTGTCGGACAGGATTACAAAACGTCGGACCGTCGTAACATCATCGTACATGACAACTATCGCACACGCTATTCTGTGGTGCAACGTTTATGATGCATACTTCATCAGAAATAGTTCATGGTTGCGAATCGTGTATGATAAGGCAACTAACACAAATGTTTAGTTTGCTCGCACCATTTGTGATATGGTCTGACATCGCACACGCTTTGCAAACGACAACTGTGTGCATGCTTGTACACGTTTCCTCTCTGTGAACCGTCTCCGATTATGGTGCATATCACAAACGTTTGTGTTTTACCAACCATGTGTGCCGTAACAACCTGGAGAGCGTAATTTCACCGTAATTTAATTGCTCATTTTCCAAATTGTACTGGATTTGGATTTGGATTTGGATTTGAATTTGAATGTATGCTACAGCTTTATTCATATCCATCAGGTTCAAACAACCAATGCATTATTCGATTCATAGGTACATATGTTCAAGAATTACATCAGAACCAAATAAAGAATAATGAACCACAGTTGTATACTTGTACTATTAAAGACGGTAAAGAAAGAGGCGAAATATATTCTAGTTGCTGAACAAGGTGAAGCGGAATGCCCATATTGTGCCCTCCTCCATGCGGAAGGCACGCATGACTCTAGTCCAACCCCTTGTGATGGTCGACCGCCCATCCTTCACGGTCTTCATGAAAACATCTAGATAATCATCGTGTTCTGGCAGAAATACTTTAACCTTTGCACGCCCACCAATCATGTAGTTTGTAAGGTAATCTTGAGTAAACTGCTTTGGCAACCACTGCAAAGGAAAAGGATTTAGACATTGTCATCTAACACAACTCATTATGGGCAGTAAAAAGAAGGCTGCAGAGTTCTTACTTACCATCCTACAGTTCTCTGTTGTCTTGGATAAAGTGTAAACAAATAGTTTAATTGCCCTCTTTGGACCCATTTTACTAACAATCTTTATCAACTTCCTCGCTTGATGCTGGTTCATCGATATCTCATTACCCCATACGCAGAAAGGGTCGAAACGCGGATCTTTACCAATGACATATGTACCTTAAAGCACCAAGTTAACATTAGAAGCTAAACAACAATTGCACAATGATGTAGTACAACACTCTTTTATAATATGTCTATATACATCCGTATGTGGTAGTCCATCTGAAATCTCTAAAAAGAACAATATTTAGGAACGGAGGGAGTACCTTATAACATCCAATATACTCACATATTAGATGAATCAACATCTTATATTATGGACCGGAAGGAGTTTAGTTCATTCTTACAAATTATCGGTTGATTAACTGCTGCTGTATCCATGGGTTATAGTTAGTTTGAGCTAGTTCAGACTCAAATAGCCCTAAAGTATATCTAAACATGATGGCTAGTTTGAGCTAGTTGCATCTATAACCCACCCAAAAAAACTATCCAACCCAAGAGGTGCTAATTGGAGCTAGTTGTCCTAGTGCATTTATTGTCAATCTAACCCTGCCATCCAAACAACTCTTTGGATGGAGTTAGTTCAGGATTAGTAATGAGCTAGAAACTAACTCTAACCTCTAGCTAAGTTGAGTATCCAAATAGGGCTGTGTTGTTCCTGTTGCTGCTGCTGCTCTTCTACGTATATCTAAACATCATTAGAACATTAATGTAGCATTCTTCCTTGTTGCTATGTAGCCTAGGATTGCATATTTAGACATTAAGTATAGTGCATGTTGCTATGTAGCCTCAGATATATTACATATGACCCTAGTTAACCTAACGAAAAATGGGTTGCAAATATATTCAATTAAAAGTCTGATTCACCGATTAGTCCCTTATCAGCCATTGGCCTATATGGTACCAGCTACTGATATCCTGAACAGTGAGCAGATATAAGCCATGGGATGAAACTAACCTCGATGGAAAACAACAGTTGTTCCCAAAATTTTCATGTGTAGGTACATCGAGAAGCATGTTAAGCACAACAGGTTAAACATCAACCAAAATTACACATGGCAGACAAAATAATCTCCAAAATATAGCTTCAGTGTGCAGGTTTAAGCACGCTAGTAAAGCAAAACAAGTGGAAAGGTGTGCTAATAGCAACATGCCTAACATTTAACAACAAGCAAACATAGTCATTCAAACTGGTATTGTGCCGGTCTAAGTACACTGGTTATGGTTAAATAAAAATGGAAAGGCATGTTAACTACAAGATGCAGCAACCAAATGTAGTCATTCATAGTGGTATTGTTGAAACTGGTACTGATGAAACTGAACTGCACAGTTCATACTTGCACATATAGAACATCACATTGTGAATAACTGGAATAAACATGGCATACTACGAATAACCAAAGATAGCATTTGAAAATGAACATATGCTAACTACAAACAACCAAACAATCAAAAAACTTTAAAAGAGGCATATGCTAGTTATAACAGGCTTAACAACAAGCAAATATATGCATTCCTATCAGTATGTTTAAAATTGGATTGATGAAATGTACTGCACAATAAATAATTGCACATATAGAGCATCACATTGTGAACAACTAAAATAAACAAGGCATACTGCAAACAACTAGATATAGCAATTAAAACTGGACATATTCTCACTACACTACAAAAGGGACTCGACAAAACAAAATCATGGGTTTCACCATGTGAAGAGGTACAACAAAACAAATCATGGGTTTCCTCACTTGTCAAAGATGGGCTCGTTCCCGTGGGAAGAGCACGGACCCTGGATGCGCTTCATGTTGTCGCAAATTGCTCCTTCCCCTTGCAAGGGCATGGCTGTAGGGTGCCCTCCCTGATGTCGCAGATGGGCGCTTTCCCCATGGAAGAGTAGATGGGCTCTTTCCCCTTGGAGGAGCCAGAGAGGGTGCCCTCCTCGTGGTCGCCGTTGATGAGGTCTGACTTGGAAGCTGTGGATCCCAAGCCAGCATCACAGAACCTGTCCATCAGAAATGAAAAAAGGGGCTCGATGACGATGTAGAATGGCAAATTGTTGACAGCGAGCCAGAGGAGATCAGCGGGCCATGGATGAGATCGACGGCAGTTGAACCCGAGGGGTTGGGGGTAGGCCACTTAACCTGTGACACAGCCCGCCTCAGGCTGTCGCTGTCGATGACCTCGATGTCGTAGACGGCAGACGAGACATGCCCGCATACTCTAGCCCGCTGCTTGAGTGCCTACCTCCAGTAATGGTCGTCAGCTTCCTCGGCGACGTCGGGCGAAGAGACCACTATACACCTCTTTTGGGCCAGTCGCTCCTTGAGCTCCAAGGGAAGCGTAGGAGGGCTTAGGCTGCGACACTTTGGAGTGGGGGATGGGGATGGGGATGGGGATCTGTGGGAAAGGGGGCGTTTGGCAGGCATCATCTAAGAAACTCAGGGCGGCCTGGGTATGGAGATCGGTGGGTAAGCTGCATGGGCAAACCGGCAGATGTTGCAATGGAGGCATTGCGGTGGCGGCGGTGGCAGTAGCGGCGGGGACCTTGCTAGGGTTTTGAGCGAGGGAGGGTGTGTGTGTGTGTGCGCGCACACGCCCGAGGAGGTTTTGGTGTGTGTATGTGTGTGGAGGGGGGGTGGGGTGTTTGAGGAAATGACGCGGGTACTGAAAATTTTACTACGCGGGAGTAAAACACGGGAGTGAAATGCCGGGCTATTGAAAATTTTGATGATAGTGCATCGCACACGGTCCAGAGATAACAACCGTGTGTTATAAAGCAGAAAAACCCTCGAGGCGGGCAGATATTTTCTAGGGATGCATGAGGCATTGGGAACAAGAAACATCGCACATGGTCGAGAGATAACAACCGTGTGTTATGAAACAGAAAAGCCCTCAAGGTGGGCAGATATTTTTGAGAGGGGGAGTTTCGTGGATCCCAATGTACTATGCAGATGTGTGCGTGACAGGTGCACCGGTGTAGCACATAGTTAGTTTGGGTGAACCGTGTATGTTGCATCATCTGACTTGTCTAATGTTCATAAATTTGACGAAAAATGATGCGGGAGAGGGTCAAAACACGAACACACTTGCATGTGGACCAAATTTATGTATCAAAAGGGTGGTTTGATTTTCAAATACCAAATGCAACTTCGATGTGGCACCTCTCTCGCAAAGCGCACGGTATTACTTGCCCCCACCTCCCCCTCATGTCAGCGCGAAGGGAATCCTATTCTACGAATGCATGCCCCCTCCCCCCCAACCGAGGTTCACCTAGCAAAGTACGAAGTAGCTAGCAGCCCCCCTCCTCCCTCGTGTCGACACGAAGGGAATCCTTAGCTATGAATGCATGCCCCCCCAACCGAGGTTCATTCACCTAGCAAAGTGCAAAGTAGCTAGCAGCCCC